>NC_079171.1:3282399-3450206 GCF_947568905.1 Ostrea edulis | reverse complement strand
GTGGTCCGAAGGTTTCAGTAGAGGATACAGAAGAGGGGGGGATCCGAAGGTTTCAGTAGAGGATACAGAAGAGGGGGGGATCCGAAGGTTTCAGTAGAGGATACAGAAGGGGGGGGGGGCAAAGGTTAGAAACTCCTCCCTCTTTCGTCAGAAAAAAGTAAATGTAATACATTTTGTGGGTGGAGAGCTATTTCAAATATTCCTGGATCTACCTCTGAGTTTGTTGTTGGTATACATATACATGAACCTGTTCGTTAATTATGCGGCAGATTAAAAGAGACTTCCGGGCGAACTAACTCAATGCATGCGTTAACAGCTTATATGTGAATATTATTACCTCGATACACCGAAATAACAGCTCATAAACCAACTCCATACAAAGAAGAGGTCCACAGGCTCAACGCTCACCTGAGTTCCACAGCCATATATTGAGGTCCAGAGGCCTTAACGCCCACCTGAGAATCTCAACCCATATATTGACCTGTCAGGGAGCCTTATATTTACATTTAAGCTTCATTCAGAGTTTTTTGTCCCCAGCTTTATAAATATGCATACATTTGCCATTCAAATACAATAATAGAATGGAATATGAATTTTCAGAGTATTTAAATCAGCCCTTAACCCCCCCCTCCCTCCATAAATTATATCTATAATTTTGGTAGACATATATATGCTCTCCTCTAAATGTGTATTCATATTTCACTGAACATCAAAATAAAAGAAGATTTCTTATGCATTTAAGCATGATATGCTCTACGACGATTTTGCCCCCCCCCCCCTCCCTTGGAATCATTATACTTGCCCCCCAGGGGCTATGATCAACATCCCTGCCCGCGAGAGTCATGTCATTTCCAATTCGAATAAACAGCTACAACATACTCACATTTTATTGCTACAAACTTACACGGCACAACGAATAAAAGCAGATTTTCTAATATAGTACACATACTTACTATAATATGGAAAAGTTAGTTCCCCCCTCCCCCTAAATCTTAATTCACCTGACCATTAAAACCATGGATATTGTCATACTCAGTATGCACAAAAATAATTGTCACAATGCAGAAGAATGTTCAATAAATATATGAGGGAAAAAAATTCTAAGATTTAACCCATTTTCACTGTATAGCCATATTGGCCCCCATCGCAAGTCTTGACCCCTGACCGACCAGGGACAATACATTTCACAATTTAAGTAATGTATATCAATTCTCCATGGATACCATGCATTCAGTTTGTCTTCCACTACTGTAGAAGTTCAGAAAATATTTTTTCTAAGAATTAATTCATTTCAAAAAACTGTTCATGGTCATACAGGTCCCCACCCTAGGCCTAAACCTTACATGTCCCCACCCTAGGCCTAAACCTTACATGTCCCCACCCTAGGGCCTAAACCTTACATGTCCCCACCCTAGGGCCTAAACCTTACATGTCCCCACCCTAGGCCTAAACCTTCCACCCAGGTGCCATGATTTTCACAACTTGGGCAGGGAGCCTCATGGAATCATGACCATGCCTTTTTTTTTCTCAGGAGGAGAGAGGGCTTTATAAGATTTAAGACATCTCACTATAAGGCCATATTGGCCCAACCTCCGAGCGTCAACTTGACCCAGAAGTCTTGAATTTCACAATTTAGCTTGTGAGCCTCATGGACATCATAACCATGCATTTAGTTTTTCCTACACATATCTGAGAGTAGAGAAGAAGACTGTTCTAAGATTCAATGCATTTTAACTAAAGAGCCAGATTTACCCCATCCTAGGGCCTAAACCGCTAACCCCGGGGCCATGATTTTCAGACTTTAGAGAGAAATCTTTATGTACATCATAGCCATGTATTTAAGTTTTCTTCACACATGTCTGAGAGTAAAGAAGCTTTTCTAAGATTCAATACATTTTCACTAGAGAACCACAGGTAAACAGAGTTATCTGTAATCAAAATCAATGTGCTAAGAACGGCATGAAACAGACGGTATTTGACCCATCTAAGCAGTCAGCAATGGCGTTAATTTAGCGAGTGACCTCTGCCACCAAATTTGCTAAAAGAATACACCGCGAAATATGCTTACATCACTCCGCAACAAAAGTATAGGAAACTGTTTTCAGTCGCGCAGTAAAATTATGAAAAGTAGATCTGAAGGACGTGATATGTTTTATTTTTCATTTCTGTGTCTTTACCATACACCGCTACGTCGAGGTGTAGATTGACACGAGACGCCATGAGTGATACTATGTACAGCGTAAGTCACTATCGACTTCATATCCAAGTCTAAAATCCATTTCTACTTTATTGAATAATAATTCGCCATCAACACTTCGTGGTATTTATTTCGCTTTTAATAATTTCTTCACACTTAATACCCATTATGTGAGGAAATTTTAGATAAGTGGTCTATAGTTTTTGTTCAGGGTTAGCCACGTAGAGGTGTGGGGGGATTCCTGCACTGATCACTCGCACGTCTGTTAAATAGCATCCACCTATTTGTGTGCACTCATGACGCGGTATCGAGTTCCCGAGATTTATGAATGATTATGAAGTCCAGATCGGGCGCGGTCTGTTAATTCCGGTTAGGTACATAAACATACGTCGTGACGGTATACAGCAGTTTGGATCAGAGAGTCGTGTAATGATTTATGATCAGCTTCCTTATAAAAATACCGCTAAAAGCCCCGCGCTGTTACAATAAGGGTAAGGTAGTGTCGTAAATAGGGACATTGTCGTAAATTCCAACGGACATCTTTCAACAAATCGTTATAAATTCCGAAACAAGTGACTCAGTTTAAAATATCAAGATCTCTTGACGCGATTGCTTGGTAAACATCGTCCTTGTTCTTTTATTAGAATTATTGAAATAAATGCCACTCATTATTGGAACGGTTAGAGAACGAGCAGGACATAAATTCTGACGACCGGAAGCAGATAATTCTCCAGTCAGGGGAGATTATAAAGTGAACTGTAAGAAGACAAATTGAAGGATAGTTGCCATTTTTGACAGACTTTGCGGTATGATTTATACGAAAGTACAAACAGCAGTCCTGGTGTACATAGTGGTCCAGTTTGCGGGGTCCTCGGGATTTATCATAGATAACGAAGGTAAGGAATGATAGTGGACATTTAAATTGTCTTATCAATGTTAGGTGTCACTCCCATAAATATGTCCAAATTTACGAGTGTTTATGTTTTTCACGCGGCACTGATAGTGTTGTTGAAAGCAATATTGGCTCTAAATCTGAAAAAGAAATATTTTGTTGTAAAAATGTGCTATTATTATATGATAGTTTTGTGTGGGACTTTACCTAAAATCATTGAGAAAATTAAAACTAGGTTTGAGATTTTATCAAAATAAAGAATTCGGTTTTATGCAATATTTAGCATAAAAAAGAAATCAGTTTTTGTACGGGAAGACAATAATGTAATTTTGCTTCATTCGGAGCCTCTCGACTGGTTATCTAACACAGATATTAATATCAAAAATTTATAAACCTTATCTGTTTCTGTCATTGAAATAGTAAATCACAATTTTACAACAAAATTTTCGACACCAAAATAGCAACAAGTAGTGTTTTAACGTTAAGTACCTGAATGTTTATCGTGATTAGTAAAATCGGGTATACATGGATGGAAGGCCTGCTGTATATATAGGCTGTCTATGCGATCAGTTGTACTAACGAACACATGTTCAGCATGCCCACCCCGCGAGTCTGTGTTCAGTGCACAACTTCAGAATACCCACCCCGCGAGTCTGTGTTCAGTGCACAACTTCAGAATACCCACCCCGCGAGTCTGTGTTCAGTGCACAACTTCAGAATACCCACCCCGCGAGTCTGTGTTCAGTGCACAACTTCAGAATACCCAGCCCGCGAGTCTGTGTTCAGTGCACAACTTCAGAATACCCACCCCGCGAGTCTGTGTTCAGTGCACAACTTCAGAATACCCACCCCGTCAGTCTGTGTTCAGTGCACAACTTCAGAATACCCAGCCCGCGAGTCTGTGTTCAGTGCACAACTTCAGAATACCCAGCCCGCGAGTCTGTGTTCAGTGCACAACTTCAGAATACCCACCCCGCGAGTCTGTGTTCAGTGCACAACTTCAGAATACCCACCCCGCGGGTCTGTGTTCAGTGCACAACTTCAGAATACCCAGCCCGCGAGTCTGTGTTCAGTGCACAACTTCAGAATACCCAGCCCGCGAGTCTGTGTTCAGTGCACAACTTCAGAACACCCAGCCCGCGGGTCTGTGTTCAGTGCACAACTTCAGAATGCCCACTCCGCGAGTCTGTGTTCAGTGCACAACTTCAGAATACCCAGCCCGCGAGTCTGTGTTCAGTGCACAACTTCAGAATACCCAGCCCGCGAGTCTGTGTTCAGTGCACAACTTCAGAATACCCAGCCCGCGAGTCTGTGTTCAGTGCACAACTTCAGAATACCCACCCCGCGAGACTTCTCACTAGCCGTACTTGATACAGAATAAAATGGCCGATAAAACAACCGGCGTTTACAAAACGTTAAAAAGTCATAAGAATCCAAACCTCCTTTCTTTATAATTTATGTGTATTCATCACGACACCGGTAAGTGTTTTATCGTCTTCTAGAGTTCGAGATTCGGCAAAAAAAAAAAAAAAAAAAAAAAAAAATAATAATAATAATAATAAAGAAATGAAAATAAAAATACGTATGTATATTCATTTGCCTATAATATATAATCGACAAATAAATGTACAAAACCATGGCATTGATCGATGCTTTTGCGCACGTGTTTGAGACTGTGACATCATAGACAAACAGATAATGACAGGTTAAATTCTGCGTTCCCTCGACCTGTCTTAATCAATCCAATTGTTTCATGTTTTAATCAATCCAATTGTTACTTGTTTTAATCAATCCAATTGTTACTTGTCTTAATCAATCTAATTGTTACATGCTTAATCTAATCGTTACATGTCTAATTAATCCATCATTACTGCGCATTTCAAAATAAAAGTAAAGGATGGACGTTTTTGGTAGGATAAAAACGATATTACGGCAATGAGCGACATATGTTCAGGGCGTGATATTTCCTATAAATTCCTATATCTGTGGGTTATTCCTATAAATTCCTATATTTGTGGGTTATTCCTATAAATTCATATATCTGTGGGTTATTCCTATAAATTCCTATATCTGTGGGTTATTCCTATAAATTCATATATTTGTGGGTTATTCCTATAAATTTCTATATCTGTGGGTTATTCCTATAAATTCCTATATCTGTGGGTTATTCCTATAAATTCCTATATCTGTGGGTTATTCCTATAAATTCCTTTATCTGTGGGTTATTCCTATAAATTCCTTTATCTGTGGGTTATTCCTATAAATTCCTATATCTGTGGGTTATTCCTATAAATTCCTTTATCTGTGGGTTATTCCTATAAAATCTTATATTTCCACAACAATTCCTATATTTCTATGAAATTCCTATAAATTCCTATATTTTAGGGTAAGTAAGAAATGTTGGATTCTGAAGCAAAACCAGTACTGTATATTACACACTGAGTACTGTATATTACACACTAAGTACTGTATATTACACACTGAGTACTGTATATTACACACTGAGTACTGTATATTACACACTGAGTACTGTATATTACACACTGAGTACTGTATATTACACACTGAGTACTGTATATTACACACTGAGTACTGTATATTACACACTGAGTACTGTATATTACACACTAAGTACTGTATATTACACACTGAGTACTGTATATTACACACTGAGTACTGTATATTACACACTGAGTACTGTATATTACACACTGAGTATTGTATATTACACACTGAGTACTGTATATTACACACTGAGTACTGTATATTACACATTAAGTACTGTATATTACACACTGAGTACTGTATATTACACACTGAGTACTGTATATTACACACTGAGTACTTATATTACACACTGAGTACTGTATATTACACACTGAGTACTGTATATTACACACTGAGTACTGTATATTACACACTGAGTACTGTATATTACACTCTGAGTACTGTATATTACACACTGAGTACTGTATATTACACACTGAGTACTGTATATTACACACTGAGTACTGTATATTACACACTGAGTACTGTATATTACACACTGAGTACTGTAACTATACAACATTTACTTCAAAATTCAGCTTTCTTCTCAGGTGTCAGCAGGATGCCCAGCTGCCCTAAAATTAAAAAATAAAATTAAAAAATTAAATTAAAATCCCATTCTTCTTAGTCGTGCTAAAATGCCTTAAAATATGCTAGATTAAAAGGGAAAATCTTTTCTTTTTTTTTTTTAAAAAAACCCCCTAATTTTCCCTGTCAATTCCTATTTGTTTAAGATATATTTATATTCTAGCAATTTAGAAATTTTGAAAATGCATTCAAACTAAATTTAATCAGTGAATCCATGTGTCAAGCTATTTATTGCTTGTGACTTTGTGACAAAGCTTATAGCCAATTATTCTACACGGAGGGTATTTTTCATGAGTCTTTATTGTCAAAATTGTGAAAGTAAGACCATTTAAATTTTAATTTGGTCATGAAATTCCTAATTTAAGCCCTAAATTTTCATAATTTTAGCTCTAAAATTAGCCCTTATTTTTTGTCTGAGAGTGCTGGACATCCATTACGGGAAGTCAAACAGTCCTGTAGATGAAGCTGTCTCATGTCCTAACAAGTGTTTTGCTTCAGGTTGAGTTTTAACAAGACTTCGTGTGAAAACTAAGTGGACGCCCTGATCGCTAACCAGAATGTTAATATCTAATCCTCTTCTATTGTTACCAATCACGTGGGGATCCGGGTTAGAATAGGTCCTCAGTACCCCTTGCTTATCGTAAGAGGCGACTAAATGGGCGGTCCTTCGGATGAGACCGCAAAAACCGAGGTCCCGAGTCACAGCAGGTATGGCACGATAAAGATCCCTCCCTGCTCAATGGCCGTAAGCGCGAAGCATAGGCTTAAATTTTGCAGCCCTTCACCGGCAGTGGTGACGTCTCCATATGAGTGAACAAATCTCGAGAGGGACGTTAAACAATATTCAATCAATCAATCAATCTATTGTTACCTGCGTAATCCGAAATCCTCTCTAATCCGACAAAAAATTCCCGGATTAGGCAGGTTTCACAGTACAGAGGGGTTAATGGTCTGTGTGTCACCTCTAACGACATCACGTGACAGGATCTACACCGAAGCGATGCGGCTTCAATTAAACATCATTACATCAACTCCCATATTTACTGAGCAATATTGTATGGCTGCCCGATCACGGCATTTAAAACGCTCAACCACGGGCGTAACAAATGATAAAATGAAGTGTAGGCAGTCTGAGGATCGTTTAAGGTCCCCAGCGGGCCCAGGGCAGGGCCCCGATAGCGGGTCCAGTGCCCTCCCCTCTTACCCTGCTGAAAACGGATTAACACATTCTGAAATACCATAAGATGGCTGTTTTCTCTTCATATTGATTCAGACTTGAGAGAACGTTTCAATCCTCTGATTTTAGCCCAGTCGTAAATTTAAAATGAAAATTAAGATTAAAGCAAGGATACAGAAAAATTTGAATATGCATGAACAATAACTGACCTTTACTTTGCCGGGGCTCTGTACCCTTAACTAGATGTTTGGTGAATCATGGGCCGCCCTGGACTGTTTATTTCGTCCTGACTGTGCTTTCCGACTGAAATGTACCTCTTTTTAAGAGAGCTCAACAAATGACGGAGACTCAACGGATGTAACCTAGTGTCGTTAATTCGGTGTTATGGTGGGTGGAAATAGCTTATCAAAGTAATCCCAAACAAAAAGTAAGGAGATAGGCATAGACGAATTTTCTAGGCACAGAAGACTTAACAAGGAGGGGGGGGTGAAATTATGTGAAGGCCCTGGATTTTGTGCTACCGTTTATGTTACGACCCTATCTACTGATTCTGACAGGAGAGCATGTTCTGCATATGATCAAGTTTTAAACTAAGGCAGACTACTGACAAATACGTTAATGTTACCGGGGTTTCAACAGTCTCGTTTAAAGTCAACATTTAGTAAATGCTATGGTCGTTATAATGATTTCATTTGTCGTTATCATGATTTAATTGGTCAGTATAAGGATTTAATTGGTCGTTATAAGGATTTAATTGGTCAGTATAAGGATTTAATTGGTCAGTCTAAGGATTTAATTGGTCGTTATAAGGATTCAATTGGTCAGTATCATGATTTAATTTGCAAATACAACCCGTTGTTAGTTCGTATGCTGACTTGTTTCATGCAACGCATTGTATACCAATTTTGTCTACGGATTAATCTGTTTTCCTATCAAAATAGACGGCTCACGGCGGGTGTCACCGGTCGACAGGAGATGCTTACTTATTCTTGGCACATGAAGCCATCTCTTGCCTATTCATGGGTCCATGTTTGACCTACTCTAAATTTTGTAAATTTTACAGACACCAATCACTGTTCGTTTTCTTCACCAAGGGGCGGACAAGAGAAGATCACGTGACAGACTTCCAAGCTTTATCTGTTACCTTTAATCACGTGACAGACTTCCAAGCTTTATCTGTTACCTTTAATCACGTGACAGACTTCCAAGCTTTACCTGTTACCTTTAATCACGTGACAGACTTCCAAGCTTTATCTGTTACCTTTAATCACGTGACAGACTTCCAAGCTTTATCTGTTACCTTTAATCACGTGACAGACTTCCAAGCTTTATCGGTTACGTTTAATCACGTGACAGACTTCCAAGCTTTATCGGTTACGTTTAATCACGTGACAGACTTCCAAGCTTTATCGGTTACGTTTAATCACGTGACATACTTCCAAGCTTTATCGGTTACCTTTAATCACGTGACAGACTTCCAAGCTTTATCGGTTACGTTTAATCACGTGACAGACTTCCAAGCTTTATCTGTTACCTTTAATCACGTGACAGACTTCCAAGCTTTATCTGTTACCTTTAATCACGTGACAGACTTCCAAGCTTTATCTGTTACCTTTAATTATTATTTTCAACAACAGGTTTATAATCAGAATTATAGAAAATTCCCTTTTCTATATTTTCACCAGTTTATGAAAATTTTTTTTTTTTTAGAATCTAAATTATTTAATGCTTATATCTTTAATTACGGTACTTATTCATGATAATACAGTTCACTTTGCCCGGAACATAACAAGAAAACATCCCTTTCTTCTTACAAGTTTTTATTAAGTATGGGGGTGTTACCGGTTGACAGGAGATGCTTACTCCTCCTAGGCACCTGATTCCACCTTTGGTATGCCCAGGGGTCCGTGTTTGCCCTACTCTTAATTTTATACTTTTTATAGGGAGTGATGAGATTGATCACCGTTCGCTATCTTCATTTTTTGTTAAAGGAAACTGTTCTGTCCTTTATGAAGTATCGATGAAATCAAAGCTCTGTAGGATAATTGTGTATGGGTTTTCTTTTGTTAAACAACTTCCCGACAGACAACCAGCACCTGATCCTATAACACGCACTTTTATGGCTAAATCATCTCTGTAGTAAATGTAGTAAAAGTTTTAAATCTCTACCGGGTTGACTCTCGATTGATTTATCAATCAAATTATTTCCCTGTAAAAATCCAACTATCTTAAATCTGTTTGACATCTTTAGATTTTCCAGTGACGGAGTACTAGTTAGAGGTGCTTCCTACTCCATTTTTCACCACCCCCCCCCCCCTTTGTTCTAAATCGGAAAAAAAGTAAACATTGGTTCGCAACCTCCCCTTCCTAGAAAAATGTCTAGATCCGCCATCACAACTCTGTATGCCGACTGGTTGTTACTACGGATAACTCCGTTTACTTGATCAGGATATAGGGCTCACGGCGGGAGTGACCGGTCAACAGGGGATGCTTACTTCTCCCTAGGCACCTGATCCCACCTCCGGTATATCCAAGAGTCCGTGTTTGCCCAACTCTTTATTTTGTATTACTTATAGGAGTTATGAGATTGACCATTGCTAGTAATCTTCATATTTTCATTCCGGTAAATAATCATATTATTAATGTCTCAACAAACACGTGATTCTACATCTCGCGTGATTCTGGAAGGTATATCATACACTGTTCGTATGAGCTTGACACATGATACCCGGTTTTTATTGCAGATTACATCGATAACCCGACAATTTTGTATTAGATATTTTACCTTTTATATCCCGAACTAGTATAAGAATTAATAACTGTATTTTTGCGATCCTGATGAACGGATATTCATTCATTTTTATTCTTTCTTTCCCTTCGTGTAATTTCTGTTCATCTTGTTTTCATCTCTTTTGATTCAAACTCACTCTTAAGGGAATACCTATCAGAAAAGAAATCGATTACTTTTACGCCTTCTTCTTACTATCCCTCTAATTATGTTCAATTTTCCGGTCTTATCCGATTCTTTCTGTATTCTTCCTACAATGTCTCGCGACATTTTGTGTTTCTTCTAATACCCTGACCTTTGTTACACCTTGTCACGTGACCTTTGCTACACCTTGTCACGTGCGATGTCGACCACACGGAGAAATTATCGAATGATCTCTGGAAGGTTCAGATCTTACAGGGTCGTAAACAGGGAGTATTATCTCGGCCTTAATGGCTGTCGATGTCGATTTTCCGCAGCGATAACATTACATGACGAGGAAATTGTCTCATTAACACCCCCTAACAATTGTGACGCGTTCCAGTGTTATAAAATTTAACGTCACTATCAAAGGGGAAAGGTAAAAGAAGTTAGCAGATCAGCAATGTACAGAATATACACACACACAATGTACTGTATATATATACAACAATAAAAACTATACAACACACAATGTACTGTATATATATACAACAATAAAAAATGTACAACACACAATGTACTGTATATATATACAACAATAAAAACTGTACAACACACAATGTACTGTATATATGCACAACAATAAAAACTGTACAACACACAATGTACTGTATATATACACAACAATAAAAACTGTACAACACACAATGTACTGTATATATATACAACAATAAAAACTGTACAACACACAATGTACTGTATATATATACAACAATAAAAACTGTACAACACACAATGTACTGTATATATATACAACAATAAAAACTGTACAACACACAATGTACTGTATATATATACAACAATAAAAACTGTACAACACACAATGTACTGTATATATATACAACAATAAAAACTGTACAACACACAATGTACTGTATATATATACAAGAATAAAAAATGTACAACACACAATGTACTGTATATATATATAAGAATAAAAAATGTACAACACACAATGTACTGTATATATATACAAGAATAAAAAATGTACAACACACAATGTACTGTATATATATACAACAATAAAAACTGTACAACACACAATGTACTGTATATATATACAACAATAAAAACTGTACAACACACAATGTACTGTATATATATACAACAATAAAAACTGTACAACACACAATGTACTGTATATATATACAACAATAAAAACTGTACAACACACAATGTACTATGTATACACAAGAATAAAAACTGTACAACACACAATGTACTGTATATATACACAAGAATAAAAACTGTACAACACACAATGTACTGTATATATATACAACAATAAAAACTGTACAACACACAATGTACTATATACATATACAACAATAAAAACTGTACAACACACAATGTACTGTATATATATACAACAATAAAAACTGTACAACACACAATGTACTGTATACATATACAACAATAAAAACTGTACAACACACAATGTACTGTATATATACACAACAATAAAAACTTTTTAACACACAATGTACTGTATACACAGAACAATAAAAACTGTACAACAACACACAATGTACTGTATATATACACAAGAATAAAAACTGTACAACATACAATGTACTGTATTGGATACTGGTGTTAGTACTGAAATATATGATATAGAGCAATTTTTATTGAATTGAATTTTTAGTGACAAAATAACTGCTAATGTACTTTAATAGATGATGGTTTGCAACTGGACATAAATGGTATATTTAGATTTATTATATAGCTAATAAATAGTCTAATATAAAATCTGCGTAAAATCTAGAGAATGTTAGTGTTCAATATCCTAAGAATTTATTGAACGCTAACTTTACATTGCGTAAATTGTATGCACCCGAAACATTCCGAGTATGAGCGTTCAATATTGACGTTACCGTAACGACGTAAACAAGCAAAAATGGGAGATGACGGTCCTCCGAACTTGACAGAGCCGGTATTTGATATTTACTTAAGCATTATGTTTTACTGTGCATAAACTATGATGTCCCCATTTACAAAATCAGTTTGCTTCATGCATTAATGACGGGTTAAATATTAAACAGTTAAGAAATGCATGCTGTTATTGCACACTGGCAATTTTGATGAATTATCGTCTATTTTGGAGTAGTTTGAGTGAAAATGGATATAACTTAACAACCAAATATTTTAGCTATATAATAAAAGAGTTATTGAACTTATATAGGTGAATATTGGCACTCGTTGGCTGTCAAAATGCACTCGCAAGCTCGTGCATTTTGACAGCCAACTCGTGCCAATATTCACCGATATAAGTTCAATAACCCTATATTATTATATAGCTAATAAATAGTCTAATATAAAATCTGCGTAAAATCTAGAGAATGTTAGCGTTCAATATCCTGAGAATTTATTGAACGCTAACTTTGCATTGCGTAAATTGTATGCGCCCGAAACATTCCGAGTATGAGCGTTCAATATTGACGTTACCGTAACGACGTAAACAAGCCAAAATGGCAGACGACGGTCCTCCGAATCTGACAGAGCCGGTATTTGATATTTACTTAAGCAAAATGTTTTACTGTACATAAATTATGATGTCCCCATTTACAAAATCAGTTTGCTTCATGCATTAATGACAGATTAAATATTGAACAGTTAAGAAATGCATGCTGTTATTGCACACTGCCAATATTGATGAATTCTCGTCTATTTTGGAGTAGTTTGAGTTAAAAGGGATATAATTTAACAACCAAATACTTTAGCTATATAATGAAAGGGTTGTTGAACTTATATAGGTGAATATTGGCACTCGTTGGCTGTCAAAATGCACTCGCAAGCTCGTGCATTTTGACAGCCAACTCGTGCCAATATTCACCGATATAAGTTCAATAACCCTATAGTATAGATAGATACAATGGTTGTCAATGTGATATACACTGTATTTAGATGTAAAAATAGATAGGCTGTTGGTGAGGTATATGTAGATGTATAAATAGATAAAATTATTGTAGGTGTGGTATATTTAGATGTAAAAAAAATACAATGGCTGTCGATGTGATATTTCTTGATGTATAAATAGATAAATTGACTGTAGGTGACGTATATTTAGATGTATAAATAGATAAAATGGCTGTCGGTGAGGAATATCTAGTTGTATAAATAGATAAAATGGTTATCGGTGGTGTATGTTTAGATGTATAAATAGATAAAATGACTGGTATCTTTGATGTCCCTTGCACTAGCTTTGACTGCTGACTCAACTCTTAAGCTCAATCAGTAGATCACTATTATGTGTGAGGAATTAGTAGATCACTGTTGTGTGTGTGAGGAATCAGTAGATCACTGTTGTGTGTGAGGAATCAGTAGATCACTGTTGTGTGTGAGGAATCAGTAGATCACTGTTGTGTGTGTGAGGAATCAGTAGATCACTGTTGTGTGAGGAATCAGTAGATCACTGTTGTGTGTGTGAAGAATCAGTAGATCACTGTTGTGTGTGAGGAATCAGTAGATCACTGTTGTGTGTGTGTGAGGAATCAGTAGATCACTGTTGTGTGAGGAATCAGTAGATCACTGTTGTGTGAGGAATCAGTAGATCACTGTTGTGTGTGTGAGGAATCAGTAGATCACTGTTGTGTGTGTGTGAGGAATCAGTAGATCACTGTTGTGTGTGTGTGAGGAATCAGTAGATCACTGTTGTGTGTGAGGAATCAGTAGATCACTGTTGTGTGTGAGGAATCAGTAGATCACTGTTGTGTGTGTGAGGAATCAGTAGATCACTGTTGTGTGTGTGTGAGGAATCAGTAGATCACTGTTGTGTGTGTGTGAGGAATCAGTAGATCACTGTTGTGTGTGAGGAATCAGTAGATCACTGTTGTGTGTGTGTGAGGAATCAGTAGATCACTGTTGTGTGTGAGGAATCAGTAGATCACTGTTGTGTGTGTGAGGAATCAGTAGATCACTGTTGTGTGTGTGTGAGGAATCAGTAGATCACTGTTGTGTGTGTGTGAGGAATCAGTAGATCACTGTTGTGTGTGTGTGAGGAATCAGTAGATCACTGTTGTGTGTGTGTGAGGAATCAGTAGATCACTGTTGTGTGTGTGTGAGGAATCAGTAGATCACTGTTGTGTGTGTGTGAGGAATCAGTAGATCACTGTTGTGTGTGTGTGAGGAATCAGTAGATCACTGTTGTGTGTGTGTGAGGAATCAGTAGATCACTGTTGTGTGTGAGGAATCAGTAGATCACTGTTGTGTGTGTCAGGAATCAGTAGATCACTGTTGTGTGTGTGTGAGGAATCAGTAGATCACTGTTGTGTGTGAGGAATCAGTAGATCACTGTTGTGTGTGTGAGGAATCAGTAGATCACTGTTGTGTGTGAGGAATCAGTAGATCACTGTTGTGTGAGGAATCAGTAGATCACTGTTGTGTGTGAGGAATCAGTTAATCACTGTTGTGTCTATGGTTCTGGGTTCGATCCCCAGCAGTGACATATATATCACTCTCTGTTATATTTTGACTGAAATCCTTATGGACTAAAAACAGCCTCTACAATGTAGAAAGACCCTTATATACATGGTAAACTGATTTTGACTACGGATTACTGAGTTTACCACATCAAGATGCAAGGCTCACGGCGGGTGTGACCGATCGACAGGGGATGCTTACTCCTCTTATACATATTATCTCACCTCTGGTATATCCAGGGGTCAGTATTTACCCATCTCGTTATTTTGCATTTCATATAGGAGTTATGAGATTGATCACTGTTCAATATGTTCACCTTTCATGTCGAAAGTTTGAAAAATAATTTTAAAAAATTGGTTAAAATCACATGTTTAACAAAATGGGATGAATGTGTCTGGCATATCAATATAAAGATAGTAAAATTAACGGTGTCACCATTTTCTCCAAAGGAATGGACAGCCTTAAGATAAGGAAATATTTGGATGTCTTTCTATTCACAAAGGATTGTTTATAAAACAATTCGATTAAAATAAAGCCGGCTTTTTGTTTCCTGGACTTGAGCTCGCTGAATAACGTTCAGCTTTTGGATTTTTACCAACACCAGACCTCAAGATCATAAACTGAGAATAGACTCAAGTCAATATTTCATTTATCTATTTGATTTATGTTGATGAAAAACCTGTCGATTTATAATAAAAAAAACAACCAAAAAAACAACTACATTACAAACATATTCTGAAAATTTTATGCATGAAAAGTATTTCAAAAGTTAGATTGGAAATTTAGACTTAAATGTATTCTCAGTTTCTGGTCTGTTAGATTGGAAATTTAGACTTAAATCTATTCTCAGTTTCCGGTCTGTTGTGAGGTCATGGCAATGATTACGACTCTCATGTCCAAATAGTGAACAGTTCACAATGAAACAGCGTTTACGCATACGTAGGTTTGACGCGGCGGATTCGAACTCTCGACCTCCCGGTCAGGAAACTAACGTTTCAACCACTGAGAGACGGGGGCCCGCTAAAATGAACTGTAGGTGTCCTTTCACAATGCAGTGACGTGCAGAATTTTTAGATAATTGTTCAAAATACTCTTCTGGTCGTTTCAATGCGTATGATTATTAATTGAAATAACACGACAAGCAAGTTGTAATCTAAAGGATAAATAGACTGGGGTGTGTCTTTAGGACATCGACAAGTCAACGGTTTTTACAGTTATAGAATTTCTGATAATAGCTAATAACGATGGTATCTATTACCAGTGTACTGTTGTTATATATCATTAAATCAAGGCAAGCTACTGACAAACAAGTTGATGACACAGGGGTTTAACAGTCTCGATTGAAGTCAGCATTTCGCAAATTATATGGTCGTTATAACGATCTAGTTCGTCAATACAACCTATCATTGGGTCAAATGCTGTCTGACATGTTTCATACCGATTGTTAGGCGGATCTTGGCACACTGATTTTGACTATGGGTAACTCCGTTTACCTGATCAAGATATAGGGCTCACGGTGGGTGTAACCGGTCGACAGGGGATGCTTACTCCTCCTAGGCACCTGATCCCACCTCTGGTGTGTCCAGGGGTCTGTGTTTGCCCAACTAGGGTAATAATAAAAAAACCCACTATTATACTATCATTTACGTACTGTAGGAATAAAAAAAACATTAAGACACATATCTATATACAGTAATAATAATAATTTTAAAAAACACTAATACTATCATTTACGTACTGTTGGAATAAAAATGAACTAATATTATTACTTAGGTACTGTAAGAATAAAATAAACGCTAATACTTATATTTATATACTATGATAATAAAAACAGCCACTAATACTATCATTTACGTACTGTGGGAATAAAAATGAACTGATATTATTATCTAGGTACTGTAAAAATAAAAAGCACTGATACTATTATTTATGTACTGTAAGAATGAAAAAAAAATCACTAATATTATCATTTATGTACTGTAAGAGAAAAAACACTAATGCTATCATCTATGTACTGTAAGAGTAGACTACAACACTTATACTATCATGTACAGGGTGGGTGTAGTGTCTATGTGTACACGTTAGGTGTACTGTGTATGTATACTGTTTAAGTGTACAATTGGGTTGTACAGTCTGGGTGTACAGTCTGGGTGTACAGTTTGAGTGTACGTACATATTAGGATTACATAAAGGTATACAGTGTTAGTGTACAGGTAAATGTACAGTGTTAGTGTACAGGTGAATGTATAGTGTTAGTGTACAGGTAAATGTAGAGTGTTAGTGTACAGGTGAATGTACAGTGTTAGTGTACAGGTGAATGTACAGTGTTAGTGTACAGGTAAATGTAGAGTGTTAGCGTATACCTGAATGTACAGTGTGTACAGTAATAGTAGTTTATTTATAGTAACATGTATATTCACAGACATTGTGTTAACAGACAGTATAAAAATAAATCAAACACCCGGCCCATCGGACCTATATGCCACTTAAAGCACAAAACTTAAATGCAGTACATAAAGAAAAAATGGAGCACAACGTTAAGAAATAAAGGAAAAATACATGAAAATGTACACAGTAAAATACATACATGTCATTAGTTATCAGTGTACGGCTTTGTACAAATATCGCCCGGATTTATTATTAAAGTATATAACCATACATACATATACACACAAGTTGCATTTTTAATTTTTGAAAACACCCGACTGTCTACGCAGTAACGAATAATACAACTATTTTACCACCTGGCGAGGATAATTTGAAATAAGCGTGCACAATACATTCATTTCTGACCTTACTAACATTTAGTTTGATCCAGTGTTTTCAAAAAAGTTTTGATCGATATTCGGAGTACAAAGGACAGTGCAATAGAAAATTAATTTTGTCTTCTGCATTATTTTCGGAACAAAGGGTATAAATTCGTTCTTCAACAGACTCTCCGTGACATCTACCAGCCTCTATTCGTAATGGTAAAATTCCACATCTAAATTGCGCCAAATCTGAAGGTAAATATTTAGACGTATCCAGTACTACATAATTTTCCTTTACAAAAGTCGTTTTAAAAGATACGTGTACATACATGTAGGTACGCAATTTGGAAATATTGAAAATTTTATTGCCCCAAAAGTTTGAATAATAAAAGTATATTTTTGATTGAATCATATTTATATCTACCATTAGCTTTGACCCAAAAATCAATCTGATTAAAACCAGATCCTGAGATCCGATCACTTAGATCGCTACACTAGGATCTGACGTAACCCCATATAGGGTCACGTCCGCATGGCCTTTCGTTAAGCCAATCAAATTGACCCTGTCGATTTATACCAACGATAATTTTTCTCCCATGAACCTTTGCGTCATTATTTACGTTAGAGATACAAAAAAAAAAAAAAAAAGGCTTCGCGTTTGACAGACGACTGCACACCTGTCAAAACATGTGATTTAAACAACGTCTGTTTTCTCTGCGGGTTTTCTTTCATTCAAACGCTAAAAAAAAACCAAATGGAGTTCACAATTCAAGGAAAATGGCTGCGATTGTTTGGTTTGAAAGAAGACATATCGCAGCTAGATGCGACGTCACAATGCACCGTTTACGTCGACTGGCGTTATATTCCTCGCGTTATTTAAGTAAACCATCTTGAAAATTATTCAATTAGTACCCGTCCCAATTCATACATAAATCTGAATTCACAATTAATTTAATTTGGGTATATTTCATATCGTACGTTTTGTTGTTTGAATGAACGGAATAGATTAGGCATTATTGCGAAAGTTTTGAAATTCGTTATGCGAGAATATATAAATTTACAGTGTGAAATAAACTTCGTGGGAGAGAGTTTACAGCAATTTGTTTACGAATTGCCAGGAACCGCCTAAATAGCCATCATTGTCTGTATGGCGCAATCTGACTGGTTGATAGTTCTCATGAATATTCCAAGCGAAAGGTCATGCGGACATGACCCCCTATGGGATTACGTCAGATCCTAGTGTAGCGATTGTGAGCGGATCTCAGGATCTGGTTTTAATCAGATTGCCCAAAAATAGTCTAACTCTAAATTATGACATATTTCTTTCGAATCACCGCACCGATTGTTTCTACATCTTTTGTAATCAAATTCAAATATATTTCTCGTAATTCTCTCATTGTCAAAGGGCAATACTTTATTCCAATATCGGATAACATTTATCCAACGTCTATATTGACTGTGTATCCATCCAGTGTCTCCGTAAACAGCCAATGTAGGTGCAAAACGATGTGTCCCTATACAAATAGTGCAGGCAGTAGAGGGTAACATTGAAAATTTGCACCGCAATAAAACTATTGTCAACCGAAGCGTAGGGGTGAAAATGTTCAATGTTACCCTCAACTACATGTGATATTTGTTTTATTATACTTTTTACTTTTTTTCTTTTGATGTTTTCCGCCACGCTCAACAATTTTTTTCAGTTATCTGGTGGCGCCCATTTTTTTTTTTTTTTTGGTGGAAGAGAGAACCCAGATACAATGTACCTGGGAAAAGACCACCGACCTTCCGAAAGTAAACTGGGAAACGTTCACACTTACCGGCGCGAGCGGGATTCGAACCTGCGTCGACAGAGGTGAGAGGCCGTGTGATTTTGTTTTATTATACTAAATGCTATATAAACAAAGCACAAAGACTTACGTCGGTTGACATTTGATCAATCACTGTCATGTGATATTTCGTATATCGATGGGGGCATTTGTGTTGATTACAAACGTTCAAACGACGTCGTCTAACAATCTACGGCGAATCGTACGCGCATAAATTTGACGCATGTGCTATTTGTTTATAATATCACCCGTTGTCAAGTACTGTTACCCGTTGCTAGATACTATCACCCTAGAGCGCGTACTTTCTGTTCTCAGAGGGTAATAATATGATTTTTTCAAATGCTTCTCGACCAATCAGATTTGAGTATTTTACATGAAAGTATAATAAAATAAAATACCTAAAAGCCCTGCTTTGAATATTATCTATTGATTGAAGTTTTCTTGAAACCCCAGACACTAGATGAATAGTCCAAGAGAGGTATTACACAGGAGTAAAATAGTTTTGTTTTACAGTTTGATGGTACGAATATCTAGGATTTACTTAAGGGTGTTATCGTACAGCTGGGTGTACAGTGTGTGTATATATGTGTACGTGCGTGCGTGGAGGGTTGTACGTGCGTGCGTGGAAGCTTGTACGTGCGTGCGTGGAGGCTTGTACGTGCGTGCCTGCGTATTTACGCCGAGTGTACATATTTTCTAGTGCTTTCGTACGAAACAGTCATTTTGAAAAACTGTCGTATTTATTTTAGTTTTGTCGGGTGAGAGTTATAATGAATAATTGTCATGTTTTAGGTTTACATTGTCGTGTTTTAGGTTTATACTGTTGTGGTTTAGGGTTATACTGTCGTGTTTTATGTTTACATTGTCGTGGTTTAGGTTTATACTGGCATGGTTTAGGTTTATACTGTCGTGGTTTAGGTTTATATTGTCGTGTTTTAGGTTTACATTGTCGTGGTTTAGGTTTATACTGTCATGTTTTAGGTTTACATTGACGTGGTTTAGGTTTATACTGTCATGTTTTAGGTTTATATGTCGTGGTTTAGGTTTACATTGTCGTGATTTAGGTTTATATTGTCGTGTTTTAGGTTCATACTGTCGTGTTTTAGGTTTATACTGTCGTGGTTTAGGTTTATATTGTCGTGGTTTAGGTTTATACTGTCGTGTTTTATATTGTCGTGGTTTAGGTTCATACTGTCGTGGTTTAGGTTTATATTGTCGTGGTTTAGGTTTATATTGTCGTGTTTTATATTGTCGTGATTTAGGTTTACATTGTCGTGGTTTAGGTTTACATTTTCGTGTTTTATATTGTCGTGATTTAGGTTTACATTGTCGTGTTTTAGGTTTATACTGTCTGGGTTTAGGTTTACATTATCGTGTTTTATATTGTCGTGTTTTATATTGTCGTGTTTTATATTGTCGTGGTTTAGGTTTATATTGTCGTGTTTTAAATTTATACTGTCGTGGTTTAAGCTTATACTGCCGTGGGTTAGGTTTATATGTCGTGGTTTAGGTTTACATTGTCGTGATTTAGGTTTATATTGTCGTGTTTTAGGTTCATACTGTCGTGTTTTAGGTTTATACTGTCGTGGTTTAGGTTTATATTGTCGTGGTTTAGGTTTATATTGTCGTGGTTTAGGTTTATATTGTCGTGTTTTATGTTTATACTGTCGTGTTTTAGGTTTATACTGTCGTGGTTTAGGTTTATATTGTCGTGTTTTAGGTTTATACTGTCGTGTTTTAGGTTTATATTGTCGTGTTTTAGGTTTATATTGTCGTGGTTTAGGTTTATATTGTCGTGTTTTAGGTTTATACTGTCGTGTTTTAGGTTTATACTGTCGTGTTTTAGGTTTATACTGTCGTGGTTTAGGTTTATATTGTCGTGGTTTAGGTTTATATTGTCGTGGTTTAGGTTTATATTGTCGTGGTTTAGGTTTACATTGTCGTGTTTTAGGTTTATACTGTCGTGTTTTAGGTTTATACTGTCGTGTTTTATATTGTCGTGTTTTAGGTTCATACTGTCGTGTTTTAGGTTTATACTGTCGTGGTTTAGGTTTATATTGTCGTGGTTTAGGTTTATATTGTCGTGTTTTAGGTTTACATTGTCGTGTTTTATATTGTCGTGTTTTAGGTTCATACTGTCGTGTTTTAGGTTTATACTGTCGTGGTTTAGGTTTATATTGTCGTGGTTTAGGTTTATATTGTCGTGGTTTAGGTTTATATTGTCGTGGTTTAGGTTTATATTCTCGTGTTTTAGGTTTACATTGTCGTGTTTTAGGTTTATACTGTTGTGGTTTAGGTTTATACTGTCGTGTTTTAGGTTTATACTGTCGTGGTTTAGGTTTATATTGTCGTGGTTTAGGTTTATATTGTCGTGTTTTATATTGTCGTGTTTTAGGTTTATACTGTCGGGTTTTAGGTTTATATTGTCGTGGTTTAGGTTTATACTGTCGTGGTTTAGGTTTATACTGTCGTGGTTTAGGTTTATACTGGCATGGTTTAGGTTTATACTGTCGTGGTTTAGGTTTATATTCTCGTGTTTTAGATTGATATTGTCGTGGTTTAGGTTTATACTGTCGTGTTTTAGGTTTATACTGTCGTGTTTTATATTGTCGTGGTTTAGGTTTACATTGTCGTGTTTTATATTGTCGTGGTTTAGGTTTATACTGTCGTGGTTTAGGTTTATACTGTCGTGGTTTAGGTTTATACTGTCGTGGTTTAGGTTTATACTGTCTTGTTTTAGGTTTATACTGTCGTGGTTTAGGTTTATACTGTCGTGGTTTAGGTTTATACTGTCGTGGTTTAGGTTTACATTGTCGTGTTTTAGGTTTATACTGTCGTGTTTTAGGTTTATACTGTCGTGGTTTAGGTTTACATTGTCGTGATTTAGGTTTATATGTCGTGGTTTAGATTTATACTGTCGTGGTTTAGGTTTATACTGTCGTGGTTTAGGTTTATATTCTCGTGTTTTAGATTTATATTGTCGTGGTTTAGGTTTATACTGTCGTGTTTTAGGTTTACATTCTCGTGGTTTAGGTTTATACTGTCGTGGTTTAGGTTTATATTGTCATGGTTTAGTTTTACCTTGTCGTGGTTTAGGTTTATATTGTCGTGTTTTAGATTAGTACTGTCGTGTTTTAGGTTAGTACTGTCGGGTGAGGGTTTATACTGTTGTGGTTTAGGTTTATATTGTCGTGTTTTAGGTTTATATTGTCGTGTTTTAGGTTAGTACTGTCGGGTGAGGGTTTATACTGTTGTGGTTTAGGTTTATATTGTCGTGGTTTAGGTTTATATTGTCGTGGTTTAGGTTTATATTGTCGTGGTTTAAGTTTATATTGTCGTGGTTTAGGTTTATATTGTCGTGTTTTAGGTTTATACTGTCTTGTTTTAGGTTTATACTGTCGTGGTTTAGGTTTATACTGTCGTGGGTTAGGTTTATACTGTCGTGGTTTAGGTTTATACTGTCGTGGTTTAGGTTTACATTGTCGTGTTTTAGGTTTATACTGTCGTGTTTTAGGTTTATACTGTCGTGGTTTAGGTTTATACTGTCGTGGTTTAGGTTTATATTGTCGTGTTTTAGGTTTATATTGTCGTGTTTTAGGTTAGTACTGTCGGGTGAGGGTTTATACTGTTGTGGTTTAGGTTTATATTGTCGTGGTTTAGGTTTATATTGTCGTGGTTTAGGTTTATATTGTCGTGGTTTAAGTTTATATTGTCGTGGTTTAGGTTTATATTGTCGTGTTTTAGGTTTATACTGTCTTGTTTTAGGTTTATACTGTCGTGGTTTAGGTTTATACTGTCGTGGGTTAGGTTTATACTGTCGTGGTTTAGGTTTATACTGTCGTGGTTTAGGTTTACATTGTCGTGTTTTAGGTTTATACTGTCGTGTTTTAGGTTTATACTGTCGTGGTTTAGGTTTATACTGTCGTGGTTTAGGTTTATACTCTCGTGGTTTAGGTTTATACTGTCGTGGTTTAGGTTTACATTGTCGTGTTTTAGGTTTATACTGTCGTGTTTTAGGTTTATACTGTCGTGGTTTGGGTTTATACTGTCGTGGTTTAGGTTTATACTGTCGTGGTTTAGGTTTATACTGTCGTGGTTTAGGTTTACATTGTCGTGTTTTAGGTTTATACTGTCGTGTTTTAGGTTTATACTGTCGTGGTTTAGGTTTACATTGTCGTGATTTAGGTTTATATGTCGTGGTTTAGATTTATACTGTCGTGGTTTAGGTTTATACTGGCATGGTTTAGGTTTATACTGTCGTGGTTTAGGTTTATATTCTCGTGTTTTAGATTTATATTGTCGTGGTTTAGGTTTATACTGTCGTGTTTTAGGTTTACATTCTCGTGGTTTAGGTTTATACTGTCGTGGTTTAGGTTTATATTGTCATGGTTTAGTTTTACCTTGTCGTGGTTTAGGTTTATATTGTCGTGTTTTAGATTAGTACTGTCGTGTTTTAGGTTAGTACTGTCGGGTGAGGGTTTATACTGTTGTGGTTTAGGTTTATATTGTCGTGTTTTAGGTTTATATTGTCGTGTTTTAGGTTAGTACTGTCGGGTGAGGGTTTATACTGTTGTGGTTTAGGTTTATATTGTCGTGGTTTAGGTTTATATTGTCGTGGTTTAGGTTTATATTCTCGTGTTTTAGGTTTATATTGTCGTGTTTTAGGTTAGTACTGTCGGGTGAGGGTTTATATTGTTGTGGTTTAGGTTAGTACTGTCGGGTGAGGGTTTATATTGTTGTGTTTTAGGTTAGTACTGTCGGGTGAGGGTTTATACTGTCGTGTTTTAGGTTAGTAATGTCGGGTGAGGGTTACGTTTCCAGGGAAATACCACGGCGAATGATATCCATATATCTGATAAACAAACACAGGTATCAACACACGTGTATAGAAATTATTAATTATTATTGATACCTGTAATTAATGGCGGGGGCATCAATACTCAAACATTCTGCAGCAGTGAAAATCTTGAACAGATGATAAAAATCATCTTTAGTTATGAAGATAGCTCGAAAAAGCTACATGTACCTCACAAGTCGTCCACTGTCTGGGTAATAATCAGAAGGCCTGAATCCCCCGTTCCTGGTAGTGTGGTAATAAGCCTGACCTGCCAGGTCTTATCTGTTTGATTTCCGGCTCTTTATTAATGTGTATCAAGAGAAATCGGAATTTACGAGCTTTACCGTATAATTTGACTAAGGTCGACAGAACAGTGTTATTGATTGCGCATGTCCCACCTAGTTTGTGTTGTGTACTGTGGTTAAACAATTAGAACTGACTTCTGTTTCAGTCAATGAATATCACATCAGCCGGGATAGATTTATAGTGTGACGTCATCGACTTTAGCGACCCTTTTCTACTTCTGTCAATGGAATCTCCTAGGCTGATCTATTCATAACAGTTTAGGAATGGATTTCGTTACGGTGTTATGCAGATTATTTAGCTCGGACCAACATTAAATATTGTTTGGTGTCCCAGTAATGATGTTATAAATCGTTAACCAATCAAATCATTGTTATATAGTTTCTGCGGGGTGTTTCGTTTGCAGTTATGGACGCAGTGAACCTTGTAAACTTCCCTCTCCATGGCGGTGATCATGTCTAGACAGCGTTTGAAAAATATGGTCACTTCGATAAAATATATATATATATATATATATATATATATATATATATATATATATATATACATGTACCACTGCATTTTCCCCAAAAATTTAGAACTTCAATGTTGAAAATTTGTCTTGAAATTCAACGTTGAACAACGAGTTTCCGTTCTCAATGACCCTGTAGACTGTGACAGTTAGAGTTGGTTCCTCGGGTTCTGAGTTCAACTTTGGGTAGGGGTGAAATATAGGTATCCAAATAAAATAACGACTATCTATCTGTTTGTGCTTTATATAGATATTTTTTTTTCAATGAAAGCAATATAAGAAGTCTCCCTAGACTAACACGTGTTGGAGTCGGCTGTCGAATGTCACGTGACATAACAAGGAATAACAAGTCCCGACATTCTTAAGATAATTTTGTTACGCATGTTTTTAGTGTCAAAAAGTACCAGATTTCCTGCTCCCTAACGAATCTGATAACATTGGATTTTACCGTTTTTAAGTACCAGATTTCCTGCTCTCTAACGAACCTGATAACATTGGATTTTACCGTTTTTAAGTACCAGATTTCCTGCTCTCTAACGAATCTGATAACATTGGAGTTTACCGTTTTTAAGTACCAGATTTCCTGCTCCCTAACGAATCCGATAACATTGGAGTTTACCGTTTTTAAGTACCAGATTTCCTGCTCCCTAACGAATCCGATAACCGTGGATTTTACCGTTTTTAAGTACCAGATTTCCTGCTCTCTAACAAATCTGATAACATTGGAGTTTACCGTTTTTAAGTACCAGATTTCCTGCTCTCTAACGAACCTGATCACATTGGAGTTTACCGTTTTTAAGTACCAGATTTCCTGCTCTCTAACGAATCTGATAACATTGGAGTTTACCGTTTTTAAGATTGAATAATTAGTTGTGATACTCTGCTATAGATAACAGTATGTACATGTGCTATAAATAGAAACGTAAAACTGAACGGAGGGATTGCAATCAAATTTTATAAATCATATAATTGCAGTTATTGTCGATTTGCTCTTAAAACATAGATATATTTATGTGCATAATATGTAAGTCTTATTTTAAAAAGTTCTAAATCCTTACAATATTTAGATCAAATAAACACAGACACGGAATTACGCATGATATGTTTGTAAATTCTACACGCCCCTACACAACGGCGGGGAATTAAATCTGATGTTTGTAAATTCTACACGCCCCCACACAACGGCGGGGAATTAAATCTGATGTTTGTAAATTCTACACGCCCCTATACAACGGCGGGGAATTAAATCTGATGTTTGTAAATTCTACACGCCCCTACACAACGGCGGGGAATTAAATCTGATGTTTGTAAATTCTACACGCCCCTACACATCGGCGGGGAATTAAATCTGATGTTTGTAAATTCTACACGCCCCTTTACACAACGGCGGGGAATTAAATCTGATGTTTGTAAATTCTACACGCCCCTACACAACGGCGGGGAATTAAATCTGATGTTTGTAAATTCTACACGCCCCCACACAACGGCGGGGAATTAAATCTGATGTTTGTAAATTCTACACGCCCCCACACAACGGCGGGGAATTAAATCTGATGTTTGTAAATTCTACACGCCCCCACACAACGGCGGGGAATTAAATCTGATGTTTGTAGACGACAAAGTGAGGGCGTGATATGATTTGAGTTTTACTACAGCACTATATATCAAGGCGTTCTGAGGATCAAATGAGATACTGTAGAACTGTACACACACAGAGAGAGAGAGAGAGAGAGAGAGAGAGAGAGAGAGAGAGAGAGAGAGATTTGGAAATTGCAATTTGATTGGTTCGTTTGATTTCATTTTCTATGTCGTATAAACACATTATGACCTAGGCACCTGATCCCACCTGTGGTGTGTCCAGGGATACGTGTGTTCCCTCCTCGTACTAGTGTACTCTGTACAGAATTTACAAGATTGATCACGTGGTCTTTTTTCCCACCTTTTCATTGTTCTGCGTCATATAAAATTCAAACATACGTCATGCTTATTCGTCAAATTGAATTTCTATATGTAAAAAAAAAATTGTTATTTGTCACCGTGTGCCCAAAAACTGCTGCGTCACACCGGAAACAGTTATACTACACCGGAAACAATTACGATACCCTATTGTCACCCCGGGACAATTATTCTGTTGAGATGCCCTTGAAGTCATTTAAGATATGTATGATATTGCCTCGCGTCGTATTATACTGCCCTGCCTCAGCCTTTTATTCATATTGAACTATATTGTTCTGTGTCACGAGTGATTTATATTGAACTATATTGTTCTGTGTCACGAGTGAGTCATATTGAACTATATTGTTCTGTGTCACGAGTGATTCATATTGAACTATATTGTTCTGTGTCACGAGTGATTCACATTGAACTATATTGTTCTGTGTCACGAGTGATTCATATTGAACTATATTGTTCTACGTCACGAGTGATTTATATTGAACTATATATTTTTCTGTGTCACGAGTGATTTATATTGAACTATATTGTTCTGTGTCACGAGTGAGTCATATTGAACTATATTGTTCTGTGTCACGAGTGATTCATATTGAAATTATTGTTCTGCGTCACGAGTGATTCATATTGAACTTATTGTTCTGCGTCACGAGTGATTCATATTGAACTATATTGTTCTGTGTCACGAGTGATTCATATTGAACTATATCTCCTCCCGTCACTACTCGTTTATATGTTTATATGGATGAACTGATTTAAGGAGGTATGCTACACCAGAGAATCTTGTGTGGGGATATGTACAACACTATATATTAAATTGAAAACTTTCAAATTTACTTTATTTAGTCAAAAAATGTAGTTTTGATAAAAAGCAATCTGGGGGGAGGGGGGGGGGGGGACCCTGTTGGGCTCGAAACCGCGATCTACAGCTCATCAGTTGCTAATCTACTGAGCTACTCAGCTAGGTGATACATTTTGAAATAAATAGACAATCATTATTGTTTATCATTTATATCTTTATCCATGTTTTAAAAGGAATTCAGCCATTATGACGATGTAGATTACCTCCTTAAGATCGTGATATTAGTATCGACGCTAATACTTATCCATGATAAGGTATATTGCATGGTGCGGAGAAGTTTGAGCTTTGTATAAATTAATGCGTAATTTAGAGCACATAATTGTTCACGACCATTTTGTGAATGGGTAGCATGGCAATAAGTATTCGCTGCGTTCCTTAGACCTCTCTCTCTCTCTCTCTCTCTCTCTCTCTCTCTTCCCTCTATTTCTCTCTCTCTCTCTCTCTCTCTCTCTCTCTTTCTCTCTCTCTCCTCCCTCTTTCTCTCTCTCTCTTTCTCTCTCTCTCTTTCTCTCTCTCTCTCTCTCTCTCTCTCTCTCTCTCTCTCTGTTGATGTGTGTGACCCCAGGAATATGGTTTTTTTTATTTCATAAAACAAGACAATATTAGAAAACCAAACAAAAAAGGACGTCACAATGAATGTTGAAAGTTTTCCAAAGGCTGTTCCGTCCTGATCGATCCCTGGATGCATACTGAACTAATTGAAGGTTTTCTAAAGCAGATAAAAATTCGAGACAAAACATTCATTCCTTTCTGTTTCTTTTCAGATATTTTACACAGCAGTCGAGATATCAGTCCGAGATCCAGAACGGCATTCTTACAATCGTTCATCAGAAGATTACGAAGCGATGACCTTGAGCGCATGGACGACCTTAACTCATTAGTACCACGTGACTATTACACAGGTAAGAAAAGTACATTCATATTTGTTGTGAATATATTTAAGTACTTCGTTACTAGCTTGAAAATACGGATGTATATTTAATTGCTGTTATAAAATTTAGAAATTCATTTCAAAATTAAGGATTATCTCCCTCATGCATAGCTCTTATCCTTTGACGAATTTGGCTCCACTTTTCCCCTAAAATAGCTCTAGCAAGTTTATCGTTATTTCGGATTTCAAACATTTCGATTGAGCATCACTGAAGACACATTATTTGTCGAAATGCGCATCTGGTGCATCAAAATTGGTTCCGTGTGAGTTTTACATTCAAGAAATAAACTCCATTTATGACAATACACGTTGGTATGGAATGTGAGGCGTCACACTGCATACTCCGTGGTTAGCGCTTAATGAAAACACGTGCGGCATATTCTCACGCTTTTCTAAAACTGAAAATTAATTCTTATATTTATATTCTACTAAGGCGTGCACATCTTTACTTAAGGAGGTATGCTACACCAGAAAAATTTGATATGGATGAAAAGTGGAGGATATGCACAACAATATATCAAAACTGAAAACTTTCAAATTTATTTTATTTAGTCAAAAAATGCAGTTTTAGTAGAAAACAATATGAAAAAAAAAAATTAAAACCCCTGCTAGACTCTAAGCCGCGATCTACAGTTCAGCAGTCGACATGCTACCCTACTGAGCTACTCAACTAGGCGATGACTTCGGAAATGAATAGTCAAATATGGCTGATATTTATATTTCCATCCATGATTTAAAAGGAAGTCAGCCATTATGACGATGTAGAGTACCTCCGAGGAAAAGAGCTTCACAGTTTGTGTAGACTGCTTATCTATGTAGATAATGGATCAATATTTACATTTATTATATACTTTCAATTTCATCTCGTCTTTTTTCTTTAAAAGTTTGCGGGCATATATCACACGATATATGCCCGGAAACATTCCAGCCCGCAAACGTTACGTCACAATCAATACACTACGCCGTTAATTTTCAAATTTTTCGTGTTTTTCATCTTTTACTCAGTTAAACCAATAAATAAATTGTTAAAATAAAATTATTGTTAGTTTCTAAATGAAATTTAAAGTATATAATAAAAAGGTTATAGACTTTGTATGGGAAAATATGACGACCTCGTTTTTTGTCGCGGACGGACCTCGCAAGCTCGGTCCGTCTACGCGCCAAAAACTCTGTCGTCATATTTTCCCATACAAAGTCTATAACCTATAAATATATCTTACTTATATATATCCAATTGAAAATGTGTATGTCAATTTCAATTTTGAAAGGGTTTGGAAAGGACTACATGTTGTGGCGGAAGGATTCTTTAATCAAAAGGATCAAAATTTACACGATTTTAGTTATGTTTTATGCAACATTTCGTCAATAGTATGACTCTAGTTGTGTATTTCAATTTTGTAATGTATGATACAAGGCGTACTTAAAGCTAGCCTTGAAATAAATAATACTTTTTTTTGTATATTTCAGGATCTTCCGGTAAACGGGATTATGGGATAAATCCGCCATTCCACGAGCTCTGTCGCATGCTCAACATCCCTTACTGCGCATATCGAAGTTAACATCATTCACAACTGAAGTCAGACTTGGAAACAGAACATGGCTGTGATAAAATAGGAAAATATGACGATATTTGAACGAAAGAAAACATTACCACTTTTGTGTTGAGGGGTTTTCCTTGTTCAATTGTGAATCATTTTAGCTATAAATAGAAAAATGTACAACCGCTGATGACGTCTTATTGATAGTGGAAGTCATGCTAACGCTGAATAGATGTAAACGTAAATGTCAATTTCAGTGGCGGATCCAGGATTTGTTGTAATGGGAGGGGGTTATGAAGTGGGGGATCCAGGGTTTTGAGACTTTTTAGTTTACTTATATGGGTTATTCTAGCTATACTTTATAAATAATAAAATCAATGAATAACAATGTCTGTTCACTTTTCTTGTTGTTCCAAGTGATTATGTCTCCGTAATCGAAAACGCAGGGGCATGTGGGTTTTCGACTGTCCGTCTGTCCAACTGTTTGTCTGCAAAATAAAAACAAACTTTGACCATTGCGTTTGAATGCACGTGTATTCGTTGGAACACGTGTTTTGCATGGTTACCTTGGAGCATCAGCATTTCACAAACACATCTTGTGGTTGGTTTGTATGTTGTTGTATTTTTCATCACAAAATGGGGCGTTCCCCGCCCGCCCTTTCAATCCACCACTGAATTGAATCTTTATTGAGGGTATTTGTTGTGGTAAAAAAGTTATTCAATCATTAACGTGTATGTCTTTAGAGACAGTCTGTATAATTTATACACGGGACGATTGATAGATTGATAACTTGTATGTCTTTAGAGACAGTCTGTATGATTTATACACGAGGCGTAGCGTGTATGTCTTTAGACACATGTACGTTCTGTGTAAGATTTATACACGGGGGGGGGGGGGGGGGGGGGGGTGTTATTGATAACGTGGATATTTTTAGAGATATACACCGGGTGATTGATAACGTGTTCAGGGGCGGATCCAGGAATTCCGGTAGGGGGTGTCGAATTTTTTCCTGAGGCAGGGGGTCTAAAAGCCGTCCTAGGGCCCCCAGTGGGTCCAGGGCAAAGACCTGGGGGCATGGGGGGGCGAACCCCCGGAAGCTCCTGAAATTTAGTGATTTTAAAAGTTAACCATGTAATTAACCTTCAGAGGTGAAGTTACCTCCCCTCTTACAAACAGAAGCACACCTTTATCAACACTAATGAAAAGAGGCGAAATTTATCATCAGTAAATTTCTTTCTAGTCAAACTTATTTGCTTGCCATTGAGCTGTGATTTGAGTCCATCTATTTGTATTTCTTGGATTTGAATCCCCCCCACACACACACACACACCTACACACACACACACACACACACACACACACCTACACACACACACACACACCTACACACACACCTACACACACACACACACACACACATACGTGCATAATGCCGAAACTCACTACACAAGACTTTACACCTGAAACTCACTACACTATGTTCTAGTTATGCTAACCAGAATATAAATTCATTTTTACGTAATGTGGGACATCTGTATATTGTTCTGATACTTGAAATACAGAAAAGCCGTCTCTAAAAATATTGAATTTACACCGGATACCTACGACACGGTGTCACATGACTCATGTGAACACACACGGGAAACTCACTACAGAGTGTTTAAACGTGATATATTACCCGAAAGTCACTACATTTAGTCTGGCGATTGATTGAGAGCACAGGAAACTCAAGCATTTCAACCATTTTCAAAAAAACAAAACAAAACCCAACAATTTTTATTTTACAGTATCCCCCTTTACAGCAAACAGGACTATTCCGGATACTAAAGTAAAGGGGGGGGGGGGGGTTACTTTGGTATACGGAATAGTCCTGTTCGCTATAATTTACATGTGTTTATTGAAATAAAATCCCAGTCTTTTATGCATTGTTTTACTTCAGTTTATCACAAAATATTGTCCGGAAAGTTGGTACCTTTAAAAGAACTATTTTTTTTTAATATATCAGACGATATGGCTTCTCGGCCAGTGCACGAGGTTGTGTTTAGCAATGAATATTTTCATATTTCAATGACCTTCATATCCGAAGAAGAGCCTCGGTTTGAAGTGTCACATTGTAACCTATATATTTGATCATAAGTTATATTAATTAAAGGTATTTGATGTTCTACCAAGAAGTGGATGCAAGGGTTGGAGGACGTGTACCAATCCTCAGAGGCAATGGGTCTGAATAGTCCGGCGTTATGCCTTCAGTGCGTCCATGGTTAAGCCCTGGTGGGGCATGGGATGAGACACCTGGTGTTGTAGCGTATACCCCCTTCAGTAGGTTCATCCTCCGGAAAATCTGCTTTATGCCTAGCCATTTAGTAATTACTTTCAGAGAATTTAGGATAATGGAGGATCCAGATGGATATTTACGTCCTAGGTTGAAAATTTAAAACGTTTCTATTTACCATTTTATTAATCGTCTATCATTGTATGAAAGTCCTTTTAAATTGAGATTAAACTATTTTTTTTTATGTGTTTGGTATAAAAGTAAGGAAAAACTCCTATTTTTTTCCCCGACATAAATTTTGAAAAAGGTTCATTTATCATTCGACAATATAGAGCCTTTCATCGAATCACGAATACTGGTTCAATATCCGTTTTTAACATTTTCTATGTCACAGTATAAGTTGGATTTTATAATATGTCCTGTGTTACACAATAATATCAAATAAAAATAAGGTCTGATGAAAAGACGAAGAGTGGATATTGAAAATGTACATATACAGTAAATGTATTCGTCTGCTCATGCATTGTGTCCTTGTACAGAGTACAAGAATAGCTTTCCCCCAAGCTATTTACCCCCCACCCCTACCCCGAAATTCTGGCTATAAAGCAACCCTACCACATCCACCGGAAACCTGGCTAACTATCAGTATTACCCCTAAATAAATTTGGCTATATAGCAAAATGCATCTTATTAAAAAATGATCCTTCATAAGCGCAATGAGCATTCAATTCAGTAGTTGAACGACTGCCAAAAGAATTTACCCCTTTAATCAATATATCAAAGATATTAATGAAATTGCAACCAACCACGTATGTGTATTGTAGGGAAGTTTCACTACTAGGGCTAGGGGATATAGCCACCCCTCAAAGGGGGTGACTCACTAAATGCCATAGCCAGTCTTCCGATGGAAATCCAGACCAATCACGAAGGAGGGAGGCTCACTATTGATAAGTGTGGGGTGGGTGTGGGTGTGGGGGGTCTAACTATATTGCCAGACTCCTCCGGGGGAGGGGGGCTTACTATATATAGCCAATTTTCCGGGGGGAGTCTCATTATATAATACCGGTAATTAATATTAAGCAGATCTAAACAAGGTGTTCAGTCTATGAATCACCAAATCAACGTAAACTCAAATAATTCAAGACATCTTTAAGCATTTGAAAATATCAATTCATTTGATGCGCGCAATAATTCAATTGAAGATCTCTTCAAATAATTAATAATATCTACTATTCTAATTTCTAGCGCGCATTGATTAAATTGTTTATATTGCTCTGATACTTAAAATATAGAAAATCCGTCTTTAACAAAATTGAATTTTCACCTGATACCTACGACACCATGTCACATGTGAACACACACCGGAAACTCACTACAGAGTGTATAAACTTGATATATTACATGAAAGTCACTACATTTAGTCTGGCGGTTGATTGAAGGAATTAAAAGGGAACTCAAGTGTTTCAACCACTTCTCAAAAAACAACTTTTTGGGGAATTTATATACATATCAGAGAGAGAGAGAGAGAGAGAGAGGGGGGGGCTGTCTAGTGTTTTGTCAGTTGAACTAAAATATACTCTTCTGTAACAGAAATTAATGTTAAAAAGATTTGAAAAAGGTTTTCAGTCTAAGAAGCTAAATTCAAGATAAGTTTAATTATTTGAAGATATCATCAATTCATTTGATGCTTGCAACAATTCAATGAAACATGTTCAGATAATTACTAAAATCTACAATTCTGAATTATTGCGCGCATTGATTGAATTCTTTATAGCATTGAATACTTTGATGAGTTGATTAGGCTATAGTTGAATTGTTGTTCTCTTCAAATGAATTACTGATATCAACAATTGAATTGATGCCCTCCACAATTTAATTAAAAAAAGCTTTAATTCAATTACTGGCGCTTCAATTCAATTACTGTGTGTAATAATTTAATTATTGCTCTCTTCAATTGAATTGATATTTATTCAATTGATGCATGCAATACTTCTTCTAGATACAACAACTATCTAATTAGATCTGTCTTGAATTCATTATATTAATTGAAGTGTTTCTCTCTATATAAGAGTTGATGTGCTCATTAATTTCTTGTACAAAAATCGTTGTAAATAATTAAGATATTTTCAATTGAATTAAAGAGATTATTAAATCAATTATACGGAGCTCAAAATCACATGCCGCGCTGAAGTATTGCAGTCATCAGTTAAATAAATGCGCGCAGCAAACCCATTATTGCTCTCATACATTGAATTGATGGGCAGCGCGCATTATTTAATATATGGGCGCAATAATTGATGTGAACACCTAATCAATTGATGAGAACAATGATTGATTTGATGCGCACGTCAATTGATTATTACGGGTAATAATTGAACTGATCTTTTTATCTGAGTTTTTGTTAATTTGGCGCTCCTTATCAGTCACACTTGTAATATAACCAATGTTGCATTCAAAGGCGTCTGTATCCTGGATGTCCTTTATGTCGAAATACGACACCAAAGGCCATTTAAAGGTGACCATACAGGAAATATTCCTGGTTATATGACAGTGTACTACAGTGCTTTAAAGATCTTTTTTTTTAAATATCTGAATACAGACACTGCTCAAGTCACAGGAAGAACTTGTACCAAGGACTTTTAAAAATACTGTGTGTCCCTGCATCCATCATGAATCTGATCGTTCAGAGTTCAGGATTTTTCTTTCGTACTACTCTTTCAGCAATCTATCAAGAGATACTGAATTTATAAGACTCTATTAAATTGTCTTGATTTTTCATTAGTATTTGAGAAGACACTGAGTAAAAATACTCCTAATCCAATTTGTCACTTGCGAAGTCCAAACCTAATGAAAACTACACCAATTTTAAGACTTCTTTAAAGCAAAGTACAATCAACTGCAAAATATAGGTGTACATATTTATTTCATAAGCATACAAAGCTGATCAATTTAGCTCAAAAAACCTCATATGATGTAAATAAAGCTACTCTTTAGTCTTAAAACAGCAGACACTTAATGTTCATTCATATTTGAAATTTGAGTTAGCTATCAAACTTGAAATATCTATTGAATATAAATGAAAACAAGTTACAAGTAAGAGCATGGTACTATCAATTACATTATAAGTACATTAGTGTTAAACTGCAATTAGTTTTAGTTAAATACTGTTATATTATCTTAGTATATTCATTCAGTCTTTCAATTGCACATGAATATAAGGCCTTGGAATACCATTAAACTTTTTGTTCAATTCAAGATATAGATGGAGAATTATTTCATGTGTACTGCTGTTGATTATATATTTATCAATTTTGAATGAACCAATGTATGGTGTACAATGAATGACAAATGCTGATAATACATCTTGTATATAAAACTAGTATCAAAACCATTTACAAGAAAGATTTAAGAAACATATATGCCCTCCATATTACAATATTGAAAATGATCATTTAGAATGTTTGTAGCAAAAGTTACAATGTATCTATTAGTCAGAGGCAACCATTATATGTGATCTCTAAAGGTACTGAGCAGATATTTTCAAATAACCAGTTATTTGAGTCCTGACCTTTGACCTTGAGAGTTTAAAACCAATGGGAGCCATCTATTCTTTAGGCGGCACCAGACTACCAAGTTTGATGTTTGTCAAACAAGGGTTCTCAAGATACTGAATGGACAAAATCTGATGTCCAGAGTAGTTTGACCATTGACCTTAAAATGAATACTAGATATCTACACTTATGATGTGTCAGTGTACCAAGTTTGATGTCTGTCAAGAAACGCAAACTCAAGATATTGTGTAGACAATACCTATGTCCGTAGCATTTTGACCATTGACCTTGTGACTTCAAAATCAAATGGAGTCATCTACTCCTTAGGTAGAACAAGTGTACCTGATTTGATATCTGTCAAGCAAAGAGTCCTCAATATATTGAGCAGACAATATCTTGTCATGTCCAGTTTGACCCTTGACCTTGTGACCTCAAAATCCATGGGGTATCTAATTCTTAAGGAAAATTAGTGAACCAAGTTTGATGTCTGTCAAGTGAATGGTTCTCAAATATTGAACAGACGGTATCTTACTATGTCCAATTTTACCTTCAACCTTGGGATCTGGAAATCAGTAGTGGTCATCTACTCTCTAGGGGCAACCGCTGTACCAAGTTTAGTAACTGTCAGGTAAAGGGTTGGTTCTTTAAATATTCAGTGGACAATATTTTATTATGTACAGTTTGACCTTTGTCCTTGTGACTTCAAAATGAATATGGGACATTATGGGACATATACTTCTTAAAGGAAACCATCTACTTCTTAAAAGAAACCACCTACTTCTTAAAAGAAACCAGTATACCGAGTTTGATGTCTGTCAGGAAAGCGTTCTCAAGATATTGAACAGACAATATCTTACTGTGTCCAGTTTGACCCTTGACCCTGTGACCTGTAAATTAATATGGTTCATTCACTATCTAGGGGCAATCATTGTACCAAGTTTGGAAACAGTCAAGCAAAAGAATTCATTAGATATTGAGCAGACAAGATTTGCTCTACAGACCGAATTAGTCATGTAAAACAATATATACGTCCCCTCTCGTTCAAATGGAGGGGGCATAAAAATTGGATGAACTCTTTGTAACACCTCTGCCAGGAAGTAATATTTTTAACAGCAAACTTTCCACAACACCATGTTAAACTGGACAGCGATTTCTCCTTCCAAATGGATTTTAGACAGTCAACCTGAGCCAGAGTTTTTCCTAGTTTGACGAAAGTCTCAAATTGTCTTTACAAAGCTGCCTTTTCTGCAGTGGTCCAAGTGTGGCACTGAACATTGGCTGTAATAAAGAATGGACAGTACATATCACTTGAAACAGTTGTACAACAGTTTCTTGAAAGATTGTCCAACTCATTTTCTCTATCATTTACCATAACTTAAAGTAAATGATTTCAAATCAATAATATATTTTTTAAATGTTCTATCCTAAACCTTTATTAAACTACCAATAGATATTTAATATAAAATAAGAATATTGATAAAACTGATGTATGCTCCCCAAAATACATCTCACCTGAATGAACTATTTCAAATAACAAATGATTCACACAATGCTCAATAAATGTTGATATATTGTTGGAATGAAGGTTTCTTTATCATATATAAGGTATATGTTGAGTGATGTTGACCTTTACAAAATGACCTTGAGTGACCTTTGTCTGAAAGCCATTTGCCTATTACCTATCTGCACGATTTATGATCCATACTTGTTTAAAAACTAATGAAATAAGGCACCTTTCCTTATATATAAGGTGTATATTCTGAGTGAGCCTGACCTTCCCAAAATGACATTGGTCCAAAAGTCTGGTCATGAGTAAACTTTGAGTAGAGTAACAGAAAAATATGACTGTCCAAAATCCCAGCATTAAATTGGTGCAGCCTAAAGAACATTTGACTTTTGAGTCATGTGATCATGACCCTCTACAAATAACCTGGGCATAAGGTTTATGACATACTTCTTGGCTATAAGCAGCCTCTGTGTCAAGTATGACTTCTCCATGCACCTCTAACTTAGAATATTAACATTTCTAAGACTTCATAATCTGAAACTCCTAAACTGTGCCCCTAAACTTGTCTGAATGACTTGTGTTCAGGGTGATGACATTTCTTTGATCATATTTTAATTAATCTTGTATAATTTTCTGAAGTTATTTCATAATAAAATTACATTATAGAGAAGAATTTTGCATTGCACACCCAGAAACCTTGACCTAGCTTGTCCAAATGATTATCATCTGATGCAGGTTGTTGCACATTCTTTGAACACAAGCAACCTCTGCACCTAGTATATTATTCTCCTGTTTATCTCATCTTGCAATTTATGGCAAGGACAAACAAGATGTGTTTGTGAAACACAAATGCACCCGATAATGGCCAATTCTGAAGATGGCCAAGGTCAAAAGGACAAATATCTTGGTACCAGTAGAAAGATCTTGTCACAAGAAATGCTCATGTACAATATGAAAGCTCTAATATTTACCATTTAGAAGTTATGACCAATGTCAATTTTTTCTCAAAAAGTAGGTCAAATGTCAAGGTCAAAAGGTTTAGTACCCACGGAAAGGTCTTGTCATAAGGAATACTCATGTGAAATATCAAAGCTCTAGCTCTTACTGTTCAAAGGTTATTAGCAAGGTTAAAGTTTCAGACAGAATGACAGACAGGACAAAAACAATATCCCCCCCCCCCCCCCGATCTTTGATCTAGGGGGCATAAAAATATCTGTAATCTTGTCCAAATGACCCTCTGCTAAGGTCAGGACATACCCTTAAGTTAAAGCAAACAAGGCTCAAAATTTTTCTAATTTCAAAGAAACAACAAAATGATCTAAATTAAGTAAACTTTGTCCAATCATTATGAAAACCCTAGGTGCAGATTTTTATATGTCTTTATGATTTGAGAGAGTGTACACATTTTAAGAAAATTCCATTAGCTAGTCTCCTAAAATGAGTACAGCCAAAATTATGCCTACAGACAAATCGACAGACAGACAGACCAACAGACAGACATGGCGATTCTAATATACCCTCCTAAACTTCATTTGCTTGGGAATAACAAAATATAATACAAATTATGACATACAAATACCTCGCTTTTTTCTTCCCGACTTCCTAGATGAGCTAGGGTGCCTCAGTATCTGCATTCCCTCTGAATATAGTCTACAACATTGAAGAGATAAAGCTTTAAAATTTTTGTACTGCTGTAAGTTACTATTAACAAAATGTAAATGAACTTTAAATATGTAATATACATATCGCGTTTTCCAAATACATAAACAAGTTACTTCCACCCTGTGTATGTGGGGACTCGGGCAAGTGTTGATGTCTCTATTTGAGTGAAATCCAATAACAAGAATATTAGTAATTGCTTCCCCAAACTGCATCTAACCAATGAAGTTGAACTACTTCATGTAACAAATGACTTGCATAATGATATATAACTTTTGAAATAAAGGTTCTTTTCTATATAAGGTACATGTTGAGTGACCTTGATCTTTCCAAAATGATCTTTAGTGACCTAATCATTTGAAATTTATTAATTAAGTTGCCTATTTAACTTATCTGTGTAATATATGGTCAATACCTGTTCAAAAACTTTTTCCTTGTTAAATATAACCTTATTTTATTACCTAACATTTTGTCTTCACGCCGCACAACACAGTACACGTTAACATTATTTCACATTAGGAAATACTGGTCCAATCATTTTAAATATTGAATGTTTTTAAATGTTTTTTTTTTTTTAAATGCATTCATTATTTCTAAGTTACATTTTAATTTCTGAGGTGCAGGGTGGTGAGTAGGAATGTTATTTTTGAAATCATCACAATTAAATCATATCAAGATTGTGAAACTAAATTCAACATGCTTTAAACCAAATTTCAATGTGTTGATTGAGAGACAAAAGATTTTTGAAATCCAAATATAAACTTTGAATATTTTAGAAAGAGATAACAATGTTAAAAAGTTCTTGGATATCAACATGGTTGGTTACTACAGGCTTCTCAAAAGAATTGATCACTTTGTATTGACATTGAAACTCACTTAACAGTTTAAGTGTGTGAAAAATCTGTATTGACAATGAAACTCACTACATGTGTGTGATAAATCTGTATTGACATTGAAACTCACTACATGTGTGTGATAAATCAGTATTAACATTGACACTCAATATATGTGTGTGATAAATCTGTATTGACATTGAAACTCAATATATGTGTGTGATAAATCTGTATTGACATTGAAACTCAATATATGTGTGTGATAAATATGTATTGACATTGAAACTCACATGTGTGTGATAAATCTGTATTGACATTGAAACTCACTACATGTGTGTGGTAAATCTGTACTGGCATTGAAACTCACTACATGTGTATTGATCTGTACTGACATTGAAACTCACTACATGTGTGTGATGTGTACTGGCATTTAAACTCACTACACGCATGTGATAAATGCGTACTGGCACTGAAACTCATTAATGTGTGCAAATGTGTACTGGCACTGAAACTCACTGCATGTGTGTGATAAATATATATTGACATAAAACTCACTGCATATATCAGATGTGTTCTAACATTGAAACTTGCTACATGTGTGATAAATGCATATGTATATTGGCATGATATCACGTGTGCATTGCATGTGTGTGATAAATGGAATCCTTCATTCGTATGAATGGGAGATAGGGAAATTCCACCGAGGGGACAAGATTTGCAGTCTAGGACGAGACTTTGCTGAGTCTTAAGCAGTGAATCTTGTTCCAGAGGTGGAATTTCCCTATCCCACATGAGCAAATAATAAAGTGTTATTTTTCTCACATTTTATCAGTTCAGTATTTTAATTCAAGAGCTTTGAGAAAATTCAAAATTATTGAAATCCTTCTTTGAATATATGCAAAAATTAATTACACAGTATGAAGATCTCAGCATACCTGAAAATGGTTTACAATATAAGTGTAAAGTACAAAACCCAAGGTTGTCCATAAAAAAGCTATACATAATATATATCAAATTGAAATTTGAAGAAAACAATACAAACTATTTTTCTTTATCGTGTAATGTAAATCAGAAAATATACGACATACATATGTACATCACAAGCAAAGATATGTCTTAGCAGTGTAAGACAGAAAAATCTTGTATTATTAGCTGTCTCACATGGGTTGAGTTGGTCTCACACTAGTGATTATGTGAGAAAGATGTATACTGCCTTATACTGGCATGAGACTCACTATTAATATATAATCAATTGAAATAGAGTCTGTATATTGATGAAGCAAACTAAAGGCCAATTTCATTTGTCCAAAACTGGTGTACACTGCATTGCATACGTTATAAAACTGGTGTAAAACAACGCATTGAAAAATAAAATAAACTGTCGAAAACAAAAATATGGCAGAACATGTTATTTTCATTCTTGCCACTTTTATAATATATTCAAATCATCCAATTCCTTGACATAATTCACAAAGATCCCATAAAAGCATAACATGATACATGCATGCAAACTATATAAATGGTGAAGCTGTTATGCATGAATTCTCATATTTTCAGTTGATGTTAATTTGTTAATCACCTCATATACCCTGACAAACTAGACAGTGATTCCTTATATTTATGTTCCCAGAACTTAGGGTATACTCTGTTCTCAATAACTATACAAGAGATCCTTTATATGCAATCTTTTTAAGATGATTGTACGTACATGTATATCATTTGGATGTGCAGAAAGATAGTATTTTAGTCTGAATGTGCATGCATTGGATTTTGGTACACTAACTTGGGAATCAGTCTAAATTTTTTGTTGTTCTTTGAGATTGTTTAATATTCATATTGTAGGCATTTATTAATTAAGACTTGTAACTTTTAAGATTTTTATTTTTAAGATATTTTTAAGATATTTATTAACTGATCTGCATGTTCAAAATGACCAATCTGCACATGCATGCAAAATTTCATTTTGATTGGATTTAATACTAAAATGTCTGTAACTTTCTTATGAATAAAGTGAATGAGTTGATATCACAGCATAGTAGATAGTATGTGTATCTATATAGATTGGTGTAATACAAAAATGCCAACACTCAGTATATGCATATCCTGTCTTTTGAAGATTCTATATTTTTTCTATATTTCAAGGACCATAATGTTTATGTTTTTCATTAAATTCTTCTGAAGTTGAGGATTTTAGTATGTCTTGGCACTTACAAATTGGTATGGTTAAAATTACTAGCCAGCATGTGCATGCACAATTGTGCTAAATTTTGATTAGACAATTTCAAAATCTCCACAGCGTTCTTATATATGATGCAAACATGAAATTCAAACTAATTATGCTAATCATATGTACATGATACAAATACCTGTTGGATGACATCAACAGAATTACAGATTGACATATGCACATAACGTGCATTGCTTTCTTTCATTTTTTGGTACTGAAATGACCACAACTTTCTTATTAAAGGGTAATTAAATTAAAATGATTTTTTGCTGTTGATTTACAATATGAATACCTACACATGCACACGTCAAGCATTTCATTCTGATTAGTTGCATACGTAATATTTAGATAACTGGTAAATCTCTTATGAATGAGAAAAATGGAATTATATTGACATATTCCAGGTATATACTACAAAAACTTAGAACGTAAGATTATGATTAGTTGTGCAGAAGCACAATGACATAATTTCTTAAATGGGGGGATGTTTGCTTAAACTACTCTCACACATCCTAACTGAAGAGCAACTTGAACTGACCAATGCAAGTCTGTCTTCCATTCTGAGTGATTGATGAAAAGTTCCTGTGGTTTTAAAAACGATAGAAAATGCATTGTTCCTTCAAATATATTGTTGGTGCGAACAGATATTCTAAGTATTTTTACAAACTATGGTCTTTCTCTGATCGATTGAGAGGGGTCGTAAAATCTTATGTCAGTAAAATAAAGGAGACATAATAGAAATTTGAAGGAGTGATTATTGGGATACCAGATCCCCCCCCCCCCATGTAAATATAGAAGAGAGAGGGTTAATTTGTGATGAGCCACTGTGATGAAATCTCCAAATGTTTTAGATATACATATACAACAATATAAGATAAACAACTTTGTATTCAATATTTGTATTCACCTGAGGATGGATGTTAAAATCCAGAAAGCACTAGCGATTTGAATATATTTTGGAACTGCATATTTTCCTGCTTTTTTATTTAATTATTTTGACTGTGTGATATCAACTCTTTCTATTTGGATTATATATATATATATATATATATATATATATATATATATAAATTGATGATCAGATGGAGTTCAATCACATAACATTTATTTCTCTACAGGCTGTTTCGTAAGGGGATGGTTTCCCCTCACTCGTCGGGAAAAAAATGACATCTAACGAAAAACATCCGCATGGCTGAGAATATGTTACACAGAAACATACTGGATAGTTGCTAAGCATGATTACACACAGGATTGAGTAAATAGAAATATATATATATATATATAGATAGATAGATAGAGAGAGAGAGAAAGAGAGAGAATTAAATACACACTAAGTCTTAAGGTTCAAGCCACATAATGCTGTAAATTGTAGGTGGAGGACCTCTGGATAGTGAGTACATGCTGCATAGATGTTCCCTATGACCCCCACCAATGATACATTGCCTGATAATTCATTTAAAAATGTTTAAGGAAAGAAATTCCAATCTTGTTTTTGATATTGCACTTTCTTCTCATTTATTTTGATAAAAGGGGTGCTTAGTTTATTAAATTCCTGAAAAAAAGCAATCGATAGAAAAATGCTGGTTAAATTTCGAATTGGAGCCTAGTAGGAAAAGAATACAGTACCTAAAATTTCTTGTGGTTAAAAAGTTAATTTCGATCTCATGGTGACATGGATGATTATTTATATGAATAATTTGTCACATACTTGACTCCAAGGAGGTTAGGTTCTTCATAATGATATCCCAGCTAGTTCCTCTCTTCTTTCTATGTCTCTACTGGCATTTTGAGACACATAGTTTTTGGGTGGTTTTCCACTCCTATTACAAGCTTCCTTAAACAGCACCTGGGTAGCCACTTTCAGAATCATTTACATGGTTCCCTGCATGTTTCATCTGTATCTCATAATCTGTTGCGTCAACTATGAAAAAGAAACTTGACATTAAAATCAAATGCAAAGAATCTAATGAAACATTAGCTTGCATATACACATGTATTTATATTATTTTTCAATCTAACATTGCATGGTGACACATATGATTAACATATATAACATGAAAATATTTCCTAAACATGGATTATTAAAGTACAAATACATGTATGCATATTTAAGAAATAAGTTTAATTTTTTAAAGTATTTAAGGGCATGAACTGCTGGGTACCTGTAAAGTGCGAAACGAAATCGAAACGAAACGAAATCCGCCGAAACGAAACGAAATCTACCGAAACGAAACAGATTGTATAACCGATCTCTTTTAATTATATCAGTTAAGCCGAAGGCCTACATCAAAGGGGAGGCGAATTTTATTGATATGTGGTAACTTTCACAGGGGCCTAAGATGCCATTTTTAATTATTATAATTAAAAGAGTTTGGTTATACAATTTGTTTCATTTCGCTTAGGTAGGTTTTGTTTCGTTTCGGTGGGTTTCGTTTACTTTCGACATATTTCGTTTCGTTTCGGTGGATTTCGTTTCATTTCGGTATATTTCGTTTCGTTTCGCACTTTACAGGTACCCTGAACTGCTGCGCTTTACGCCAGCATACTTCATGAAGAGTGTTGGTGCTTCATGAAAAGTATGGTGCATGTTTATGCCCTCTGACATGTAAATAAACATCATGATCTGAATTTTTAACATATTATGAACACTCAACTTAATATATTTAGTGGTACCAGACTACTATACATAAATGTAAGCTTAAATATTCTTGTATGTGTTGCTCTATTTCTACTGAATAGAAGTAGAATAGTATTCTTACTAGGCCTACTATATAATTGATACCAATAGAATTCGAATGCTGGACAACTCGCCCCCAAGACAACTCGCCCCCTCTTAGGACAACTCGCCCTCTCTCAGGACAAGTCGCCCCCTTCTCTTGAGACACTCGCCCCCCAGGGTTTGACATTAACTTTTTGGGGCACTAGACCAATCGGGCTACTTAAAATGATTTTTGCTAGACCTGACCTTACATCCACTAGCCCTGACCAACGTTCCAGAAAAAAATCTTATAAGATTCTCCATATCTAAATACATGTACTTAATTTAAATCAAAAACGTTAAGTTTGAACTAAAATGCATTTAATTGTCTCAAAAAAATCTTTAATCTCGTCATTCAATTTGATGCTTTTACTTTCAACCCTATTTTCAGTTTCATTAAATTTTTACCGGCACGGAAATTCTTTAATCCATTTAGAATAAATTGACCTCAATATTTTTTTTTAAATTTCTATTTCATAAGCCCTAGCTGCTTTGTTTCTTCCCAACGTTTTCCTTTTTTTTCTTTCTTGAGACATCTTTTGCTTTCATGGAGGACGAGATTTCATATTTGATTATATAGACATTCCCGCACATATGTTTAATAAACACTTTCTTATATTCAATTCAAATGAACTGTTTTGGTGTTTTTTTTAATGAAAGTGAATTCAATAATTCTATTTAACCAAAACATAACTTTACACACATTAACAATGTGTAGATGTCGTAGAACATCACTTACGACCGCGACTTATTAGAACTAAAGATAGAGATTATGTCATCATGCGGTTCATTAAATTGCTCGCAAACTCTTTACAGTTATTTTTTTTATGAATAAAATATCTTATGATTTAAAGTAAAGTTTCTTAAATTTGTTCATATTTTTAACACGACCAGTCGGACTAGTAAATAAACATTTTACCCAACCAGACCTATCATTTAGTAGTCTCGGTCGGTCGGGCGTGCCTTAGTGTCAAACCCTGCCCCCAATATTATATATAAATATATTATCACATTTTATTTTTATTTTGTGTGTGTTATTTACACTTTTAACATTTATCAATGATGAAGCATGTAAAACTCTAGTAAACTCGCTAGTTACATCCAGATTAGATTACGGAAATGCATTGCTTTATGGTGTTCATTCTAAACACACCAGCAAACTTCAGAGGGCACAAAACACAGCTGCAAGATTAATAACACGCTCAAAAAAATCCGACCATATTACTCCTGTTCTAATAGATCTTCACTGGTTCCCAGTTGAGTACAGAATTCAATATAAGATACTTCCTTCATACTTTCAAATCTCCCAACAACCTATCTCCAGTTTACATAAAGGATATCCTTACAGTTTACAATCCCACACGATCACTAAGATCCGAATCTCTGCATCTTCTCCAGGTACCTCGGACACGTACGAAAACATATGGGGATCGACATTTGGACAAAGCTGCATCGAGTCTCTGGAATTCTCTGCCTTTTAAACTCAGACAATGTACTTCATTGTCTAATTCTAAAGTGGACCTCAGAATGCATCTCGTTAAATTAGCTTTTAATTTGTGATTATTTTTATATACTTAGTGCTCTTACATACAGCTCTTACAGTGCTGTTAACAAAAAACAAACACCCCCCCCCCCCAAAAAAAAAAAAAACCCTGCTGTTTGTTATTATGCCTATGTCCTTGTTATGTATTTAATTATTCCTAAGGGTTGTTTTAAATTGTTTCATATGTTATTAGGGTAATCATATCATATCGCTATATATTAATAATAATATTTATGCATTTTAATTCTGACACTATGAATATTTTATTCACATGTATGTGCACATCGATTTTATATTATCTTTTCTTTCACATTTGTAAAGCGCTTTAGAGAACTAATGTTGATAGGGCGCTATATAAATCTTTTAATTACAATTACAATTATAAAGATACGTCTTTTTCTTTCATACTTTAACACGAATGGTAAATTCTAATAGAATTATACATATATTTAATTATTGCATTTCAGAAAAAGTTAAATTTTTCATAAATCAATTGGCAAGGAAAATTATATTTACTGATCTTCAGGTAATTGATTAAATGTCTCTAATACTGAGGAAATTTTGAGGGTGTGGGTGTTTCTTTTATCGATATAGTATACATAAGTGTAAAGGTGAAGCATGAATATTCTGATACATGTAATTATCTTTTAATGCATTTCTCAACTAATACCCGTTGAAAAATAAAATTCCCATTTTAGAAATTTTATAACGGCTTTGCTTTACTGATTCTTTTTACGCAGTGTGATTCTTTTTACGCGGCGATTTCAAAGTGTAAAGAACTCTGATGATGAGTAACTCATAACGTTTGAAGTAAATTTATAACAGCTTGGGGGAAATGAAACAATTAGATTTAACAACAGACGCAGATTATTGATAATTATACTACGTCAGCTGTAGACCAAGCTAATACTCTCCCTATACCCAACGCTAACTTGTTTCCGCTGAAATTATATATTTTACATGTACATAAAAGTGATGATGAATTTACTGAACCCAAACACTGGATTTCCACTAAAATCTTTCGTCTTGCATAAAAAGACATGAAGTTCGGTGTTAATGTGAACACGTCTTATTGTCTGTGATGTATATACTATCTATAAGAAATTCATTAATTTTTGGTAATACACCTCTTGGATTTAGACCAAAAATAATAATTGTAAACATGTATGATATGTAGGAGCGAATTATCTCAAGAGAGGGGGCGAGTTGTCCCGAAGAGGGGGCGAGTTGTCTTGAGGGCGGGTTGTCTTAGGGGCGAGTTGTCCCGATGAGGGGTGAGTTGTCTTGAGGGCGAGTTGTCTTGGGGGCGAGTTGTCCTGATACCTAGAATTCATATACACACTATGGCAAAAACATTACAATGTAGGTTCATTGTTAATATTATTAAAATATCATACATACATGTATATCATACTATTTTACCACTACCCCTACAACAGACATGGGCAATACTCATTATACTGCACAGGTATTTTAATCAATAAATATATATATAAATAAATAAAAGGAAAAAACTCTATCTCTATAAATAGATGATAAATACACTATATATCTATCTATATGCATCCCCCCTCCCATTTTTCTATTTGTATCCATTTACAGATTAACAGCTGATTAAAAATTCAGATACCTGTAAATACTGGTAAACAGACAGACAGACAATGGTAATACATGTATATGCAGCACTGACTGATGTCTATAAACAATGATATCCTCATTTTATACTTACTAATACATAACTTTAAACACAGCACTAAGAAAATAATCTGACCCCTTTTTTTTCTTCTTCAGTCGGTCTACGGCACGAGAAAAATAATCTCCAAGTGCTGACAAATTCAAAAACTTCTGAATTTTTAACAATACTATTTTACATTTGTAAATGGTGCAAAATACAGATAATATTTTGAAACATAGGCTACACAAAATTGATTTACATAACTTCATTTATTTGAGAGTGTGAAATAACAAGAGTGTGAAGATTAAAACACTGTTACGTAATCGTTAGAGATGTCTATGAAACTCACGATAACATGTACCCAGTTCGAATCTCGTAATGGATTTATTATTTTTTTTTTCAATTTTATTTTTAGAAATACATATAAATAGTATCTGATTTCTTACAATTGAATAAGTAAAAAAATAAACAAAGATAAAAAATGTCATTTCTGCAACTTTATATGAAATTTACAAAAAGCCCTGGGGATCTTCCCCACTCGATTGAACAGTCTGTACATGTTCTGGTGCCGGTGTAGCGGTGATCGCTGTCGCTAGTGTTCAGGGTCGCTCTAAAAATAGCGGTAGCCCTTGACCGAAACCCCTTTATTTTTTTTAATGTAAGTTACACCGATTTGGCAACACTCTGAGAGAGAGAGAGAGAGAGAGAGAGAGAGAGAAATCCGGATCTGCTCTTGCCTTTTCATAAATTCAGTGAACTAGATTGGAGTTTCCATTTACTTAAAAAGTATATCTTCTTAACAGGACAAACATTGATAATTTAACATGAATTTGGTCTGGTATGAAAACACTGGATCTAGCTGCATGCACAAATGGGGATGGGGTTGGAGAGAAGAAAGGGGGGGGGGGACTTCATTTTGGGACAAATTACTTTATTTTTCATTCTATTCATATTGATGAGAGACACTTGAACCGCACATACTTTAAATGTCCTTGTCCCATTTGATTTCAACACCCTTTATTTGGAAATTTCTTTCAACGCCTATAAATCAACATATTATATAAAGTTGTTTATAGCCATGGCGTAAAGTCAACCATCAGATAAATTCACCCAAAATCTTTGCAACTGGTCGATGTTGGAACAAAATGAAATCTAAACAATTTCTTAAAATAAGGTAAACAATATTTTCCCCAAGAACTTGTTTAACCGCGCTTGACCACACCTTCCTTATTAAGGGGAAAGAGGCTGGAGCTATCCACCGGTTACCAGTTAATAATATCCAAAAATAGTGGTAATAAAGACCCAATTTTTTGGAGCTATGTACTTGTTTAATTTTCTTTGATATTGTCGCTTTGAAACGGGGTTTATATCTTTGAAAATATTGAAAATATTTTGCCAAGCTAAGATAGAATATTCTAAAGAGGAAATTCCAGTTGTTCGTCAGTTTGTTATATATCAATGTTATACATTAAGATACGCATATTCATCAAAGAATGACAAATATACTGTGTATAATAATTCAATTCTCATTTAATATTTAGAGAATTGTTGCTTTTAACGATGTTCATATGTCTAAAAAAAAACGTGTACACCGATATTGTATTGAAGAGGAAATTCTAACTATTCCTTGATTCTGTATTTGTAAAACATTTTGTCAAATCAATGATAAACCAAAATACTGAAGATAATCATGATGATATAAAACAAACACAAAAACATACAGAAAATGAAAACCATTGAACTATTTAAGCTTACACGCATCTAATTGTATCTTAGTCGTGTCAAAGGTCAACTTACTTTTTCTCACCATTACTGCAGAATAACGATACATCACATACCCCAATGTATTCAAACTAAACGGACGGGAACAAAAATATCAATTTTAAATCATTAATTGACTACTTATATTCAATTAAATAAACAAAAACACTTACATTTGCATTGTCATCCACTCGACCTCGTTTCCTTAGGAAGTTGAATTTGCGCATGCGCGAGAATGTGGCAAGGATGCAAAGTGTGTAAGCACCCCATTATGGCTCGGTGTTGTGTGTAACAAAAGTCGTGTGTAACCCGGAAACTCACACTATACAAAATTTTGTATTTTCTGGGTAAAACACGATGAAAAATTCCGATTTCAAGGGGTCTCCAAACCTACGACACACTTTTGTGTCGTAGGTTCTGAAAATGTCGTAGGTTGCTCGTGTGTAACCTTATACGTGTCGTAAGTGTCGGCATAGTGCGCGAACACACACACACACACACACACACACACACACACACACCTGTTTTCATCACATGTACACCTCTTGCCTCAAAAGATGTTTCTCATTTTTGAAATAAAAAAGTAGAATTCCTTTTTTTTTTTTTTTTTTTAGAATTATGATAGCCAATAAAAACTAATGCATGATTTTTGGGGAGGAAGGGGCTGCAAAACATTTAACCTGCAAGGGATATATAAACAATTCTCAAGAAACACGGACAGGTACTAGTATTTCTATTGAAAAAAATATAATCAACTCGGAATCTCTATACAGTTATTTATTCATGCGTGTACAATATTAAAGATCCCCGATTACCCAAACTCCGTCACACAATATCAGTAAGCGGAAAACACGCTGCAATACTCTCTGAATTATTTTTTCAATTTTAGTCTTGTTTGCTGCACTTAGTAATGAACTTGAACATTGTTTGAAGTACAGTACTATTAACAAACAGTTCACTTATCGGATTTATATAATACCACTAAATAGAACGTGTATCACATTCGTGTGTATTACGTCCAACTAACCCAACCCCGTCACCAAGGCCCTTTACAGTATGGCAACAATTCTTTTATGCCTGTTTCTCAAACTTGTAAACAGAGAAAACAATTTCTAAGATTTGAAAAAAAAATATTAAAGTGTATTTAAAGAAAAGTATCAACAACAGAAGTAAATAATGTATATTTATTTACATGTAATGATGTCGCGCTAACATTACCTCCGACATGTAGTGCACCAGGGCAACTTTAGACGAAAATTAAAAAAAAAAAAAAAAAAAAGCTAAAATATGGTATATCATCTTTAACCCTTGACACAGACCTTCATGAAAGTGGCTAAGCATGTTGTCGCTGTGACGCAGGAATCAATGTGATAGTCCATGCTTACTGATTTCACATACAATATGATAGATATCATAGATTACATATTAATTTATTGTTATTTGTTTTGGACATATTCTTGAATTGACAGTTAGGCCTATAGCTTGTAGGTTTACAGCACAAGAAGAAGAAAAAATGACGTCACACTCATATTCGTTTACAAACTGCACAGGTTCTCCCGAAAGTGACGGAGTTAGGGACTTTAGGTATTTTGACATTCACCTTTTAGAATCAATTATTATAGATATGATTTGATTGTCCCTCCTTTTATAGTACGCATTATTTGTTACCTAAACTTTGAAAATTTTAGGGAGGGGGTGCCCCTCACGCCCCCTCTAAATCCGCAAGTGGTCTATATCTTTAGAGACAGTCTGTATGATTTATAAACGGGACGATTGATGACCTGTATATCTTTAGAGACAGTCTGTATAATTTATACACGGGGGTGATTTAATGATGAAGAAAGGATACATCTCTACATTTTTTTTTTCAAATGTTTAATTATTCCTAAATATTCAGATATCGCAAATTTAACTGAAGTTTGTAATATTCGTCCTTCTCCGTGTAGAGATTGCACTGTTTAATTACATATAGGGCAGATAACTGCATTCCATCATAAAAGAACAGCGTGCATTGGAATCATATTTGAAATGATAATCGCTGTCCTTTCAGACCCTTTAATCCCGCGGAAACCGGAAAAGTTAGCAAATTTCAGTCGCAACACGACGCCTCGAAAAATTTCTGGATCCACCTGTCTTATCCCCACAGTAAATTTTATTCAAGGAAGATTTTGAATATTTGAAATGAAAAACAAAATTTTGGGGAAATCATGTAGCAGTCCCTTTGATCTAAATAATGAATTAGAAATAAATTGCCAGACGTCCACATTACTCTACAACAATACAAGAGGCCCACAGACCCTATCAGTCACCCGAGTACTAGTGAAAAAGTATCACCACTCCAAAGGGCTATGAAATCCAGAAAAAAAATTACTGTTCTGAATATCTAAGCTAAATTCTAATGTTCAGCAACAGTATAAAACAATATGTGTAAAAATACCATTTTTTTTGTACATCCTTTCCTGCTATTCCTATGTATGCATTTAAATTCTATACATTATCAGCAAACTTACAGATAAATAATGTATACTAAGTTTGGCCCCACCCTGGGGTTAGAACCCCTACCCCGGGGATCATCAAATTTACAATTTTGGTAAAGGATTACCTTCTCTTTCTAAATATCCATTTAGTTTCAATTAGTACCAATGACACTAAAGAATATGTTATCTAAGTGTTATACACAAACACTATATAGTAAGTTTGACCCAAACCTGGGGTTAGAACACCTACCCCGGAGATCATGAAAGTTACAATTTTGGTAGAGGCTTTCCTGCCCTACATCACTAGGCATTTAATTTTTCTTACACGTGTGCGGTTGTAGAGAAGATTTTTGAAAATTTGCCAATTTTGGGCAGTTTTTGCCCCGCCCCTAGGGCCCCAAGGGTGCTGGAGTCCTGAAATTTACAATTTATGTCCCCCTTGTCCCAAAGATGCTTCATGCCATATATGAAAAGAATTAAACTGGTAGTTATCAAGAAGAAGTTAGAAATGTTCAATTGTTAACGCACGACGCACGTCGCACGATGGACGACGGAAGACAACCAATTGCAATTGCCATAGGTAACCTGCGTTTATCATAAGTTCTCGTTTATTTAGGATTGGAGTAAAGACACTGAAGGCATGGATCAGGACACCCCCCCCCCCCCCCCCCCCCCCACACACACACGTACACTCAACCACGTTTTTACCAATCGGAACATCACTTGGCCTATTCCGGATAATAATTCTCCGGAATAGGCCGATTGATGTTCCGATTGACCTTTTTACCTTATTTTTTTCTGATCTGGGATAGACTTAGTTAGTTTATTTATCTTTATGTTTTATAGATATTCATTAAGATAATCAAAAAAGGTGTGTTTTTTTCAACTCTGTCATATATTAGTAAAAAACACGTTAGCAGTGATTATAAGAGAATGCACGTTATCAGTGATAATAAGAGAATACACGTTATCAGTGATAATAAGAAAATATACGTTATCAGTGATTATAAGAGAATGCACGTTATCAGTGATTATAAGTCAATACACGGTATCAGTGATAATAAGAAAATACACGTTATCAGTGATAATAAGAGAATACACGTTATCAGTGATTATAAGAGAATGCACGTTATCAGTGATTATAAGTCAATACACGGTGTCAGTGATAATAAGAGAATGCACGTTGTCAGTGATAATAAGAGAATACACGGTATCAGTGATAATAAGAGAATGCACGTCATCAGTGATGATAAGAGAATGTACGTTATCAGTGATTATAAGTGAATACACGTTATCAGTGATAATAAGAGAATATACATTATCAGTGATTATAAGTGAATACACGGTATCAGTGATAATAAGAGAATGCACGTTATCAGTGATAATAAGAGAATGCACGTTATCAGTGATAATAAGAGAATGCACGTTATCAGTGATTACAAGTAGAGAATACACGGTATCAGTGATTATAAGAAGAGAATGCACGTTATCAGTGATTATGAGAAGAGAATGCACGGTATCAGTGATTATAAGAGAATGCACATTATCAGTGATTATAAGAAGAGAATGCACGTTATCAGTGATTATGAGAAGAGAATGCACGTTATCAGTGATAATAAGAGAATACACGTTATCAGTGATTACAAGTAGAAATACACGGTATCAGTGATTATAAGAGAATGCACGTTATCAGTGATTATAAGAGAATGCACGTTATCAGTGATTATAAGTGAATACACGTTATCAGTGATTATAAGAGAATGCACGTTATCAGTGATTATGAGAAGAGAATGCACGTTATTAGTGATTATAAGTGAATACACGGTATCAGTGATTATAAGAGAATAAACGTTATCAGTGATTATAAGAGAATGCACGTTATCAGTGATTATGAGAAGAGAATACACGTTATCAGTGATTATAAGTGAATACACGGTATCAGTGATTATGAAAAGAGAATGCACGTTATCAGTGATTATAAGAAGGGAAGGCATGCTACTCTTTTCACGTCGTTTGCCTCACCGGGCAATCGTAACAACTTAGCCATTTCCGTAACCGACAAATCGGTTACAGAAGCGGCCGAGTTGTTACGATTGGCACACCGGGTTCAAACTTCGCCTCATTTTCTTTTTTACGAAGAAGTCAAAACATTGAATAATCATACACCGAAGCATTTGTTAGAAATCTTTACTTTTGTGTAACCATTGTAATTTTGAAAACTTGCAAATAGTTAATTACTTCAATCAAATCACTCACAATTGGAGAAAACTTCGTAGTTGTGCATCAGCCGGCCCAGGAGTGCGGGAGTGATAACCCAGACTAGTGTTCCGAATGACATTAAGCAGACGGTGTCACCGGACTTTCTCTGGACGACGAAATCTGTTTAGTGAGGACGTCCTCATAATATCTAGAAGAGAATACATGGTTATGTTATTGTGAAGACAAAAATGTACTATGTTAGGTATAACTATAGGGACACCTATAAAATGTACTGTGTTAGGTATAGCTATAGGACATCTATAAAATGTACTGTGTTAGGTATAGCTATAGGGACACCTATAAAATGTACTGTGTTAGGTATAGTTATAGGACACCTATAAAATGTACTGTGTTAGGTATAACTATAGGGACACCTATAAAATGTACTGTGTTAGGTATAGCTATAGGACATCTATAAAATGTACTGTGTTAGGTATAACTATAGGACATCTATAAAATGTACTGTGTTAGGTATAGTTATAGGACACCTATAAAATGTACTGTGTTAGGTATAGTTATAGGACATCTATAAAATGTACTGTGTTAGGTATAGTTATAGGACATCTATAAAATGTACTGTGTTAGGTATAGTTATAGGACATCTATAAAATGTACTGTGTTAGGTATAGTTATAGGACATCTATAAAATGTACTGTGTTAGGTATAGTTATAGGACATCTATAAAATGTACTGTGTTAGGTATAGTTATAGGACATCTATAAAATGTACTGTGTTAGGTATAGTTATAGGACACCTATAAAATGTACTGTGTTAGGTATAACTATAGGGACATCTATAAAATGTACTGTGTTAGGTATAACTATAGGGACATCTATAAAATGTACTGTGTTAGGTATAGCTATAGGACATCTATAAAATGTACTGTGTTAGGTATAACTATAGGGACATCTATAAAATGTACTGTGTTAGGTATAACTATAGGGACATCTATAAAATGTACTGTGTTAGGTATAACTATAGGGACAACTATAAAATGTACTGTGTTAGGTATAACTATAGGGACATCTATAAAATGTACTGTGTTAGGTATAGCTATAGGGACATCTATAAAATGTACTGTGTTAGGTATAGTTATAGGACACCTATAAAATGTACTGTGTTAGGTATAACTATAGGACATCTATAAAATGTACTGTGTTAGGTATAGTTATAGGACATCTATAAAATGTACTGTGTTAGGTATAGTTATAGGACATCTATAAAATGTACTGTGTTAGGTATAGTTATAGGACATCTATAAAATGTACTGTGTTATGTATAGTTATAGGACATCTATAAAATGTACTGTGTTAGGTATAGATATAGGACACCTATAAAATGTACTGTGTTAGGTATAGTTATAGGACATCTATAAAATGTACTGTGTTAGGTATAACTATAGGACATCTATAAAATGTACTGTGTTAGGTATAGTTATAGGACACCTATAAAATGTACTGTGTTAGGTATAGTTATAGGACACCTATAAAATGTACTGTGTTAGGTATAGCTATAGGACATCTATAAAATGTACTGTGTTAGGTATAGCTATAGGGACATCTATAAAATGTACTGTGTTAGGTATAACTATAGGACACCTATAAAATGTACTGTGTTAGGTATAGCTATAGGGACATCTATAAAATGTACTGTGTTAGGTATAGCTATAGGGACATCTATAAAATGTACTGTGTTAGGTATAGCTATAGGGACACCTATAACAGTTATCTAATACTCTCTTTCGAATTGTGAAAAAATGGTGTAGAGAGAGAATATTAATAAGGACATGTCCTCACACCACTTGTCCTCACTAAGCTGATATTTTGTATCTACATCTTCCACATGCTTTGAATAACATTTTATGGGGACGCAATTATGAGGACAGAATTTTGTCTTCATGGGGTACTTTCTGTCCTCACAACTTCTGTCAAAATAAAAATTGTCCTCACTGTACAGAAAGAAAAACAGCAATCCTGTAAAATGATGATGTAGGTTATTAGTCTGTACACAAAGAAAAACAAATACTGCTTCTTCTAATGATAATAAAGGGTTATCGGACACTATAATGAGATAGACAGAAAGAAAAACAAATACTGCTTCTTCTAATGATAATAAAGGGTTATCGGACACTATAATGAGATAGACAGAAAGAAAAACAAATAATGCTTCTTCTAATGATAATACATTGTTATCAGACACTGTAATGAGATAGAAAGAAAAACAAATACTGATGATGATGTTGATGATGATGATGATGATGATACAGCGTTCTCTTACAGACACCACGGAAACAGCTGATCGTACAATTATGTCCCCCTCACCTCCCCCCCCCCCCCCCCCCCCCCCGAACTTACTGTTGATTTTGTATAGAATACTTCACAGCTGAATGGTTTTATCCTTTTGCATCATTCTATCCGACAAATACGTGTCTGCACGTGAGGAATACTGAGTAATCGGGCTTTCTGCGGGTGTGACCGGTCAACAGGGAATGCTTACTCCTTCTTGGTATTTCCAGGAGTTTATATTTGTACGCTCTCAATTTTGTATTTTTTATGAGATTGATGAGATCTAGCACTGTTATATAATTTACATTTTGAAAATTAGCGATGTGTTTCTCTGTCAGCGCAGCAATGAAATAATTGACGTCATAAGTGAAGGGTCAAAGCGTCGCAGAAAAAAAGGTAGACAATTTATTAACACTTTTCCTACAGGGTAGGTTTACTTTGAATGCCGTATATAAATCTCAATTGTGTCCTAGGTATCGCCGCCGTACTTAGAGGGTCAAGGGGGCGGTGTGTGGGCGGTGCGTGGGCGGGGTGTGGGTGTGTGGGCGGGGTGTAGGCGGTGTTTGGGTGTGTGGGCGGGGTGTGGGTGTGGGTCGGGGTGTGGATGTGTGGGCGGTGTGTGGGTGTGTGGGTGGGGTGTTGGCAGGACGGGGAGTATCTACCACTTTGGTTGAATATCGGTTTGCTTTAATAAAGGGATCGTTTTGTGCTATTTTGGGGCCTTCCACCCCCATATTTGGTCCGGAAAAGATACAAACGTGGGTTGCACACCCTTCTCTGTGAACAGTTTCTGGATCCGCCACTTCGTCAGTCGTCCTATATATATATCACAAGCAAGGTTATAACTGTCTCCCCGCGGATTAATCTGCCAAACTTCAATCCCCCACGCTGCTGCACCGGGCTTATCGATAAGACGTGTTATATTGATAATAAATCCACATGGTATCACGTGGAGGATTACTCCGATAAAAGAAGTGAAACGCTAGACATTCAAATCACCACAGAAATATACATATATCTTCTTTTTCAAACCTGATGACGCGCGCGTGTGGGTGGGGGGGTGGTGGTGGTGACCTTTTGATTTTTATTTCGATGATTTTACTAAAACACGAGAATTCTTACATGGATCGAAAATGGAAGATATGTACAATATCCTTTTGAAGTTGAAAACATTCGTTTATTTTTTTTTAAAATAAAAGTTAAAACCGTTTTTAGAACGTAGTAGAAAGTAATCATTAAAAATGAGAGCCTTGCTAATGACGATTAGAGCATCACCTTAATGATTAATTATCACAATAATGATTAATTAGATATCACATTAATAATTAACTAAGTATCACATTAAAGTATCTCATTAATAACTAATTTTAAAAGTATCAAATTCATAATTAATTAAATATCACATTAATAGCTCATTATCACATTGACAATTAAATATCACATTAATAATCAATTAAGTATCCCATAAATAATTAATTAGATATTACATTGATAATCAATTTAGCATCATATTATTAAGTATCACATTACTAATGAATTAAACATCAATTTAATAATCAGTAAAATATCACAATGATAACTAATTATGGATCCCATTAATGATTAATTAACATTCATAATTAATAATCTAGTATCACATTAATGATTAACTAACATTTATAATTAATAGTCTAGTATCACATTAATGATTAAGTAACATTTATAATTAAGTAATAAATTAATAATCTAGTATCACATTAATGATTAACTAACATTCATAATTAATAATCTAGTATCACATTAATGATTAACTAACATTCATAATTAATAATCTAGTATCACATTAATGATTAACTAACATTCATAATTAATAATTTGGTATCACATTAATGATTAACTAACATTTATAATTAATAATCTGGTATTACATTAATGATTAACTAACATTCATAATTAATAATCTGGTATCACATTAAAGATTAACTAACATTTATAATTAAAAATCTAGTATTACATTAATGATTAACTAACATTCATAATTAATAATCTAGTATCACATTAATGATTAACTAACATTTATAATTAATAGTCTAGTATCACATTAATGATTAACTAACATTTATAATTAAGTAATAAATTAATAATCTAGTATCACATTAATGATTAACTAACATTCATAATTAATAATCTAGTATTACATTAATGATTAACTAACATTCATAATTAATAATCTAGTATCACATTAATGATTAATTATTGCATTAATTTCTAATTTAGTATCATATAAATAATTAATTTTCATATGGATGATTAAGTAGTACATTGATAATTAATTAAGCATCACGCGAATAATTCAATTGACACATTAAAGTATCACGATAAAAATTGATTTAATATTACATTGATAATTAATTAATCTCCCATTAATGTTTAATTAGTGTATACGGAATAAATAAAACCAGAATAATGCCCGTTAATTCAATTCGTGTGCGCACACCGCTGTGGTTAGAAGATCACATCTTTAAAAAAAGAAATACAATGCTTCATGGCTTAATTATGATATCAGTGCCTGTAAAAACTTCCTGATTGAAATCTTGTATTATCATCTCCAGCCTGGAAAGCATTACGTAAGTGATGTTCTCATTACTAGATGTGCATATCCGGAGGGCTGCGAAATAGTTTGCATTAAAAGCATAAATATCACGCGGATTAATTCTAATCTTTCCATGTGATTTCACATTCGAGTGAATTTTAATTCAGGTGAATTTCAGACGAGAGTCTGCTGTGAATTTGAAATTAAAATTCATGAGGGCATTCATTGTAACGTTTCGCGGCGGCGTAACTATAGCGTAACTAGCGGTTCATACGAAGCATGCGGGCGGCGTAACTATAGCGTAACTAGCGGTTCATACGAAGCATGCGGGCGGCGTAACTATAGCGTAACTAGCGGTTCATACGAAGCATGCGGGCGGGTAACGTTGCTGTTCATACCCTCATATACCTAAAAGAGGAAGGATTTCTCAATATATTTTCATTTTAATTACATTTCTGTGGGGGAATCCATCCCCTAGTCGTTAAAATAGTCGCAAGCATATTCAACAAAATTCACGCACATCCTTCATATTCATCAAGAAGTAGGTATCATTTCAAATCGGTAAATATATCGAAAGTAAAAACATTGAAAATGTAGCTATACACAAATATCTCCCGGAATTTTCTCTCTTTTCAGAGAAATACTCCTTGTTTGTAAACCCATATGAGAGTATTGTACACTGACAATGAAAATGACAATGATTTATTTGCACAAGCACATTGTACATATTACCGGTCTATATGGACAACGGGAGAGAACTCGTACATCATTTCAGGACCGATCAGAGTACGCTTGTACGCTCGAACAGAGTGATTCTAAACTGATAGAGAAGGCGCTATTTTGTTTGGCTAATTATAGGATTTAGTGTGTCGAGCTGTAGTCACCGTGCTGGGAAATTATTGTCTTTTACTTTAATTTGATATTTATCGTAGTGGCGTAGCTTCATTGTAGCACTGTAAGCACGTGCTTACAAATATTTTCGATAAATTTTTATTACATATTACGAAAAATGTATTCAGCTTCTGGGGGGCGGTCGCCTCCTCCCCCCCCCCCCCCCCCCACACACACACAGACCCCCTGCTTACAAATATTTCAAACATAGCTACGCCACTGTGTGTATAATTGCTTTTCCTTTGTGAGAAAACCAGAAGGCTAAAACCATATATTTTAAAGTCAAATTAAAATAGAGCTGGTGAAGGGACGGATATTCACAGTTTTCAATTTCAAACAAAACCATTAATTTGCACCTTAGGATAACCCATGAATTTCCATCGGGGTCCTTATGATTATTGTAACACTTAAATATTTAATTTTTTATCAGAGAATGTAGGCCAGAGTTTGACAAATATGTATTATCAAGGCACACTATATAGATTTAATAAATATAAAACAGACTGTATCTCACTAACAAAGAAGGGAAACAATATATCACACTTAGAATCGTTAAAAATCAACAACACACAAAAACACTCACTGCACAACACTTCACCCCCCTCCACCCCCACCCCCATTAATTAGCTGTGTCTTAACAGAGTGTTAAAATATTCCCTATGTCGTAATTGCTTGATGTTGGTTGGCAAAGAAGACGAGACCCGGGGGCTTGCTTATTCTGTATACCATATTTTGATTTTTAGAATTGTTTACATTTTTTGGTCGTTGTATACTATATTTTGATTTATATTATCGTCTACATTTTTTCTAGTGGGGTACGCCCCCGTGACATATGTTTATTTTGTATACTATATTTTGATTTATATTAACGTCTACATTTTTTCTAGTGGGAGTACGCCCCCGTGGCAGATGTTTATTTTGTAAACTATATTTTGATTTATATTAACGTCTACATTTTTTCTAGTGGGGGTACGCCCCCGTGGCAGATTTTTATTTTGTAAACTATATTTTGATTTATATTAACGTCTACATTTTTCTAGTGGGAGTACGCCCCCGTGGCAGGTGCCGGAACATCCATCGGTTGTTTTTTTTTTTTTTTTTTTTTGTTTTGTTTTTTGATATTCTACATTTTTTTTCTATATTTCCCAATTGACATACTTTGGACCGATATCTTCCAAACTGGCAAAAACATAAGTAAATACATTTCCAAAATTCCGGTTTGAGCATCACTGAAGAGACATTATTTGTCGACATGCGCATTTAGTGCATCAAAATTGGTACCATATAAGTTTTACATGTAGATACATAAGTGAATGAATACATAAAATAAAATGAAAAAAAAAAGACAACTAAAAAATAAAAAAAATATTTTTTTTACAAAATAAAATAACAAGAATGAAAATATAAATAAGAAATGAAGGAAATAATAAATAAAAATTGATAATTATAATGATTCGATTATTAGTGTTGAAATGTTCAACCCAAGTAGAGTGTTGCTACCCTACAACTGCCTTAGATCCACCACTGAAAAATAAACCTAGCATCATTTTAACCCTACAACTGCCTTAGATCCACCACTGAAAAATAAACCTAGCATCATTTTAACCCTACAACTGCCTTAGATCCACCACTAAAAAATAAACCTAGCATCATTTTAACCCTATAATTGCCTTAGATCCACCACTTAAAACTATGCCTAGGATCATTTTAACCCTATAAATGCTTTAGATCCACCACTGAAAGATATGCCTAGGATCATTTTAAGCCTACGACTGCCTTAGATCCACCACTGAAAAATATGCCTAAGATCATTTTAACCCTATGATTGCCTTAGATCCACCACTGAGAAATAAGCACAGGACCATTTTAAGGTCAATTTTCACAAAGATATCCTATATTACATGATCAAGGTCATGATAATCGTTTCGAAATAAACAAAAGAGCCATTAAACCAAAATCTGTAAATGTTGACGCGTCCGTGGTGGTTTTCGTGTAAACATGATGTTAACAGTTAACTCCCTTTATTTCAGTGGATACGTCACTTGCCTGCCGCAGATTATGTCGGGAAATAATTTTCCTCTTGAAAAAGTTCCTTTTGTAGACAAATCCAACACTCTGAGCGATACATTTTCTCACCAGAGGGCGCGCTACGCAAGCTTCACTTTCACCTCTGTTATCGTCTGATAAATAGTTCGGCTAACCACATGATCTCGCACGGACAAAATGACGTCTTTGACTCCAACAGAAAGGCACGTTTCTGTTCTTTGTGCAATGTCAGATTTTCATCATTATAATCTCGCTAGTTTTTTTTTTAATGTAGAGTCCATAGTTACGAAGTGAAAATGAAATAATACATTTGACAAGACAAAATAGTTCCATAAATATGGAGGTAGCACAAACGTAATACAGTGTTTCGATACCTACCAATGTGTTTTTAACTCATGAATGTATGTTTTATTTATGAAAATGATGCAGATTTATTTTATTTTCAAAGAATTTCTGTTTTACAAAATTCTTGTAAATTAGACGATAACAGAGGTGTTGTGGAGCGTAGCGTAACGCCCTCTGGTGAGAGATTATGAGCGATACTGTTAAACTGTTGAGTTTGTTCCCGCGAAATTCGGTGTGAATGTTGTGGATTCAATCACAGGTCTGAAGCTTAGGAAAACGGGAGGCGGAATTCACATAGTTCAATTAACATTCTTAATTTAATTAATTTTTTAGCAGTTGGATAGTTTATCTTTGTAAAAACAAGGCCGGCATTTGATGAATTCATAATCTAAAGTTCTACAAGATCTGTGTACACAACGTGTTGGTATAGGTGTGGCTTATTGAATGCGCCCTCTGGCGGGTTATTGATGTAGACCCATGGTAGATTAAAGCTTTGAAGGCTGATTGCAGAATAAACTTGGCTAGATATTCATGTCAGCATCAAACACAACAAAGACCTGCACCTGACGGATGTAGATTTAAATCACAGCTAAGGTGAGCGATGTGCCCCGTGGGCCTCTGTTACGTTGAGGAGGTATGCCACACCAGAGAAATTTGATGTAGATGAAAAGTGGAGGATATGTACAACAATATTTTGAAGTTGAAAATTTTCAAATTTTGTAAAAAAAAAAAAAAAAAAAAAAAAAAAAAAAAAAAATGCAGTTTTAGTAGAAGGTAATCTGAAAAAAATTTAAAACTCCTGCTGGACTCGAACCTTCGACCTACATTTCAACAGTCGGTATTCAAACCTACTGATCTACTCGTCCATGTATTTTAATGGAAAAGGAAAAGTCAAATATTGCTGATATCGATTTTTTCATCCATGTTTTTAAAGGAAGTTAGCCATTATGACGATGTAGAGTACTACCTTAAAACTTTGTTCTCGGGAGGTACTCTACATCGTCAGCATCGCTGTCTGATTTCCTTTTAAAACATCCAGAATTTTTCAAATTGTTTTGGAAAGATCTTGGATGTTTTTCAATTAGGTCAATAAACTTTGGATTTAATGTGGGGGAAGTGTCTGTAACACAGAAACAAGGCATTATATCTATATGAAACATGGATGAAAATATACATATCAGCAATATTTGTCTATTCATTTGAATAAGTCATCGCCTAGCTGAGTAGCTCAGTAGGTTAGCGTGGCGACTGCTGAACTGTAGATCGCCTAGCTGAGTAGCTCAGTAGGTTAGCGTGGCGACTGCTGAACTGTAGATCGCCTAGCTGAGTAGCTCAGTAGGTTAGCGTGGCGACTGCTGAACTGTAGATCGCGTATTCGTGTCAAGCAGTGTTTTTTTTTTTCCAGATTGCCTTGTACTAAAACTGTATTTTTGACTTAAATAAAGTAAAATTGAAAGTTTTCAATTTCATAATATTGTTGTATGATGCATCCTCCACTTTTCATCCTTATCAAATCTCTCTGGTGTAGCAAACATCCTTAACATTGACCTCATTCCAGTTGTAATATAGCGCCCTCTGTTTTGCTTATATTACTTTTTTTGTTGGTAAAGTTAGTTGATATTCAGACTGTTCTTTTTCAGGTCGCTAGTCTCCGGTTGGTATATAAATAGATTTAAATATCTGTCCCTGGTGTTTGTGTACACCTGGAGTACAGGTAAATGAAATTTTAAGTATATGACCGGGAACACCTCCCGCAGACAGAATGGCCGATCGAGGTAAGACTCCCCCGGGATTCGGGGACCGTTTTCTTAATTTAATTAACCCACATTGCATTAATCTTTGATGTTTGACATATAACGTTATACCAACACTGAGCGTAGCTTTTAAAACGTTTTGTCTACAATAGGAATATTGCGCAAATCGGTCTCTCGGAATGTTTAAAGGGGAGGGGGTCAGGTTTCTTCAATCTAGCTTTATAGGGTTATAAATTAAGAGATTGTTGTCGAGGACGACCTTTAGAAATATTTATTAAAAGTTCGCAAACGTGATAAAAAAATCCATTATACGGTGTTTATTATGTTAAAATTCTTCCCTCGTTAAGTTTTTGTTTTAGATGTATATTATTTCCTGTGTCGTTGTGTTTACTTTAGCGTGTCATCTAACGGCCAATACACACCAAATCGGATAAAAAAGCTCAATAAACACCGAGACATGTTCTCTCTCTCTCTCTTTCTCTCTCTGTCTCTCTCTCTGTCTCTCTCTCTCTTTCTCTTTTATTTTCTCTCTCTCTCTCTCTCTCTCTCTCTCTCTCTCTCTCTCTCTCTCTCTCTCTCTCTCTCTCTCTCTCTCTCTCTTTCTCTCTCTACTTCATTTTCTTTTTCTCTAAAACAAACATTTTGTGAGTTATACGTTTTGGGTTTTTTTTCCTGTTGCTATAGAGAAATAATCCGTACTACAAACATCCTACCTCTTTCCTTATAAAAATAACCCCAGTGCTAAATTTTGAATGTCAGAAAACACAGGTTGGGGTTTTTAAAAATAATTTCAAATATTCCTTTAAATATTCTAAATGTTTATACAACTGAATGAAAACTCGGTGTACAGATTTAAAGCATTCATGTATTTCTATTGTTATGATACAGGGAAGATTTTTGTCCTTGAGAAAGAATCCATTGCAACTCGACACGATCGAATCCATATTTACATGAGATTGATAAAGACGAGGGTTATTATAAACACATCAAATCTGTACGCCGACATTCTACATGAGATTGATAAAGACGAGGGTTATTATAAACACATCAAATCTGTACGCCGACATTCTACTTTCCGTGGGTCGGTGGTCTCTTCCCGGGTACATTGTATCTGGGTTCTCTCTTCCACCAATAAAAACTGGGCGCCACCAGAGAACTGAAAAATTGTTGAGTGTGGCAGGAAAAAATCATTCAAGCAATCAAGATATTTTAAAATAAAAAAAGAAAACCTTTTGACACACTGATATACATACACGATATATAGTTCTAAGTAATATACACATTGATATATATATATAAACAGCATGTAGTACTCAGTATTATATCTGTCTACATGTATACACATTGATATATATACACAGTGTGTAGTACTCAGTATTATATCTGTCTATCTGTCTACACATTGATATATACACACAGTGTGAAGTACTCAGTATTATATCTGTCTATTTGTCTACACATTGATATATACACACAGTGTGAAGTACTCAGTATTATATCTGTCTACACATTGATATATACACACAGTGTGTAGTACTCAGTATTATATCTGTCTATCTGTCTACACATTGATATATACACACAGTGTGTAGTACTCAGTATTATATCTGTCTATTTGTCTACACATTGATATATACACACAGTGTGAAGTACTCAGTATTATATCTGTCTACACATTGATATATACACACAGTGTGTAGTACTCAGTATTATATCTGTCTACACATTGATATATACACACAGTGTGTAGTACTCAGTATTATATATGTCTATCTGTCTACACATTGATATATACACACAGTGTGTAGTACTCAGTATTATATCTGTCTACACATTGATATATACACACAGTGTGTAGTACTCAGTATTATATATGTCTATCTGTCTACACATTGATATATACACACAGTGTGTAGTACTCAGTATTATATCTGTCTATCTGTCTACACATTGATATATACACACAGTGTGTAGTACTCAGTATTATATCTGTCTATCTGTCTACACATTGATATATACACACAGTGTGTAGTAATCAGTATTATATCTGTCTATCTGTCTACACATTGATATATACACAGTGTGTAGTACTCAGTATTATATCTGTCTATCTGTCTACACATTGATATATATACACAGTGTGTAGTACTCAGTATTATATCTGTCTACACATTGATATATACACACAGTGTGTAGTACTCAGTATTATATCTGTCTATCTGTCTACACATTGATATATATACACAGTGTGTAGTACTCAGTATTATATCTGTCTACACATTGATATATACACACAGTGTGTAGTACTCAGTATTATATCTGTCTACACATTGATATATACACACAGTGTGAAGTACTCAGTATTATATCTGTCTATCTGTCTACACATTGATATATACACACAGTGTGAAGTACTCAGTATTATATCTGTCTATCTGTCTACACATTGATATATACACACAGTGTGAAGTACTCAGTATAATATCTGTCTATCTGTCTACACATTGATATATACACACAGTATGTAGTACTCAGTATTATATCTGTCTACACATTGATATATACACACAGTGTGAAGTACTCAGTATTATATCTGTCTACACATTGATATATACACACAGTGTGTAGTACTCAGTATTATATCTGTCTACACATTGATATATACACACAGTGTGAAGTACTCAGTATTATATCTGTCTATCTGTCTACACATTGATATATACACACAGTGTGTAGTACTCAGTATTATATCTGTCTATCTGTCTACACATTGATATATACACACAATGTGTAGTACTCAGTTTTATATATGTCTATCTGTCTACACATTGATATATACACACAGTGTGTAGTACTCAGTATTATATCTGTCTACACATTGATATATACACACAGTGTGTAATATGCAGTATTATATCTGTCTACACATTGATATATACACACAGTATGTAGTACTCAGTATTATATCTGTCTACACATTGATATATACACAGTGTGTAGTACTCAGTATTATATCTGCCTATCTGTCAACACATTGATATATACACACAGTGTGTAATACTCAGTATTATATCTGTCTATCTGTCTACACATTGATATATACACACAGTGTGTAGTACTCAGTATTATATCTGTCTATTTGTCTACACATTGATATATACACACAGTGTGTAGTACTCAGTATTATATCTGTCTACACATTGATATATACACACAGTGTGTAATACTCAGTATTATATCTGTCTACACATTGATATATACACACAGTGTGTAGTACTCAGTATTATATCTGTCTATCTGTCTACACATTGATATATACACACAGTATGTAGTACTCAGTATTATATCTGTCTATCTGTCTACACATTGATATATACACACAGTGTGTAGTACTCAGTATTATATCTGTCTATCTGTCTACACATTGATATATACACACAGTGTGAAGTACTCAGTATTATATCTGTCTACACATTGATATATACACACAGTGTGAAGTACTCAGTATTATATCTGTCTACACATTGATATATACACACAGTGTGTAGTACTCAGTATTATATCTGTCTACACATTGATATATACACACAGTGTGTAGAACTCAGTATAATATCTGTCTATCTGTCTACACATTGATATATACACAGTGTGTAGTACTCAGTATTATATCTGTCTATCTGTCTACACATTGATATATACACACTGTGTGTAGTACTCAGTATTATATCTGTCTACACATTGATATATACACACAGTGTGAAGTACTCAGTATTATATCTGTCTACACATTGATATATACACACAGTGTGAAGTACTCAGTATTATATCTGTCTACACATTGATATATACACACAGTGTGAAGTACTCAGTATTATATCTGTCTACACATTGATATATACACACTGTGTGTAGTACTCAGTATTATATCTGTCTACACATTGATATATACACACAGTGTGAAGTACTCAGTATTATTTCTGTCTACACATTGATATATACACACTGTGTGTAGTACTCAGTATTATATCTGTCTACACATTGATATATACACACAGTGTGAAGTAATCAGTATTATATCTGTCTACACATTGATATATACACACTGTGTGTAGTACGCAGTATTATATCTGTCTATCTGTCTACACATTGATATATACACACAGTGTGAAGTACTCAGTATTATATCTGTCTACACATTGATATATACACACAGTGTGTAGTACTCAGTATTATATCTGTCTATCTGTCTACACATTGATATATACACACAGTGTGTAGTACTCAGTATTATATCTGTCTATCTGTCTAAACATTGATATATACACACAGTGTGGAGTACTCAGTATAATATCTGTCTACACATTGATATATACACACAGTGTGTAATACTCAGTATTATATCATTGATATATACACAGTGTGTAATACTTAGTATAGTAATGTGATATAGACACATAAACTGTAGATTTGTTCTCAATAATGTATTAACAATATTGAAGTGTAACCTGATAGTCTTCTGTAAACCTTTAGCCATAGCTTTGTTTGAAAATCTTTTCGCACAGAGATCTGAAATTACTAAGTGAGTGAACTGTATAAATGAATTTGAATGATTGTAACTTGCTATACACTTTGTGAAATCGAATTTAATTTTATGATATTGGTGAATCCAGAAGTATTATCCGCCGGACTGACAATAATTCTTCCATTGAAATGATCTATACTCTACCTCCGATTTCTACCACGGAAACGGTGGAGACTCTATCCACTTTTTATCCAAAATTGGCGAAAAATTTATGCATTTCCAAAGATATTGAGAAAAAAAAATTGGTGTTAAAACTGATATTTCCTATCGACGCAAACTTTGTTCAGTTAGTGAAAATTAGCCACATAGACGGATTTAAATGTTCAGTTAGTGAAAATTAGCCGCATAGACGGATTCAAATGTTCAGTTAGTGAAAATTAGCCACATAGACGGATTTAAATGTTCAGTTAGTGAAAATTAGCCACATAGACGGATTTAAATGTTCAGTTAGTGAAAATTAGCCGCATAGACGGATTTAAATGTTCAGTTAGTGAAAATTAGCCGCATAGACGGATTTAAAAATTTTCCCCGTAAGCCTTTCAGAATTGTTCTTTGTACACATTGACTGTGGAAGGTGAAGATAACGAACAGTGATCAATATCCTAGATTACACAATAGATAATTGGGTAAACATTTACCCCTGGACACACCAGAGGTGGGATCTTGTGTCCAGATACATGTACGCATGTATTTTGAATATTCAACGGTGAAGTGGTCGTATTGTCCTACTAAAAGGATTTTAAATTTTAATTTCATTGTTTAGATGCAGATCCAAAATTTTCCGATGTCTGTGGCGAGAACGTCGAGCTATCTGCCAACAGGAAGCGAGCTAAATGGTGCCATGTATATTCTGCAGGAAGAATCTTCGCTTCCCGCCAGCTGGTGGGAGACGAATCTTTGGATGTTTTATTGGACGGAAGCGGTCACATGGGTATGGGGATAATCAAATGTGATCCAAGTCTACTGAGAGATATACGAGATGGTGTAACTGGATCCTGCATGCCAAAACATGTGACCGACATTCGGGTACACAAACGGGAATGTTCCGTGGGCGTTCAGCAGCGGAAAGAGGATAAAGCAACAAAATTATTCATCACGTATTCGGGTCAAAAGGTCGTCGTTAAAATAAAGCACGAGGAGGCTTACTGGCTTACATTTGAACTGAAGTTTGGCTCCATTGTCGTAAAATTCAGTAAGTATGATGCTATGCTTGATATATTCAGTAAGTGTGTTTGTGTTGTAATATTCAGTAAATGTGTCTGTGTTGTAATATTCAGTAAGTGTGACTGTGTTGTAATATTCAGTAAGTGTGTCTGTGTTGTAATATTCAGTAAGTATGTCTGTGTTGTAATATTCAGTAAGTGTGTTTGTGTTGTAAAATTCAGTAAGTGTGTCTGTGTTGTAATATTCAGTAAGTGTGTCTGTGTTGTAATATTCAGTAAGTATGACTGTGTTGTAATATTCAGTAAGTGTGTCTGTGTTGTAATATTCAGTAAGTATGTCTGTGTTGTAATATTCAGTAAGTGTGTTTGTGTTGTAAAATTCAGTAAGTGTGTCTGTGTTGTAATATTCAGTAAGTGTGTCTGTGTTGTAAAATTCAGTAAGTATGACTGTGTTGTAATATTCAGTAAGTGTGTCTGTGTTGTAATATTCAGTAAGTATGTCTGTGTTGTAATATTCAGTAAGTATGTCTGTGTTGTAATATTCAGTAAGTGTGTTTGTGTTGTAAAATTCAGTAAGTGTGTCTGTGTTGTAATATTCAGTAAGTATGACTGTGTTGTAATATTCAGTAAGTGTGTCTGTGTTGTAATATTCAGTAAGTGTGTCTGTGTTGTAATATTCAGTAAGTGTGACTGTGTTGTAATATTCAGTAAGTGTGACTGTGTTGTTGTAATATTCAGTAAGTGTGTCTGTGTTGTAATATTCAGTAAGTGTGACTGTGTTGTAATATTCAGTAAGTGTGTCTGTGTTGTAATATTCAGTAAGTGTGTCTGTGTTGTTGTAATATTCGGTAAGTGTGACTGTGTTGTAATATTCAGTGTGTCTGTGTTGTTGTAACATTCACTAAGTGTGACTGTGTTTTAAAATTCAGTGTGTGTGTGTTGTAATCTTCAATGTGTCTGTTTTGTAATATTCAGTAAGTGTGTCTGTGTTGTTGCAATACTCACTAAGTGTGACTGTGTTGTGATATTCAGTAAATGTGTCTGTATTGTAATATTCAGGAAGTGTGTCTGTGTTGTAATATTCAGTAAGTGTGACTGTGTTGTAATATTCAGTAAGTGTGACTGTGTTGTTGTAATATTCAGTAAGTGTGTCTGTGTTGTAATATTCAGTGTGTCTGTGTTGTTGTAACATTCACTAAGTGTGACTGTGTTTTAAAATTCAGTGTGTTTGTGTTGTAATATTCAGTGTGTCTGTGTTGTAATATTCATTAAGTGTGTCTGTGTTGTTGCAATACTCACTAACTGTGACTGTGTTGTGATATTCAGTAAGTGTGTCTGTGTTGTAATATTAAGTGTGTCTGTGTTGTAAAATTCAGTAAGTGTGTCTGTGGTGTTATAATATTCAGTAAGTGTGTCTGTGGTGTTGTAATATTCAGTAAGTGTGACTGTGTTGTAATATTCAGTAAGTGTGTCTGTGTTGTTGTAATATTCAGTATGTGTGTCTGTGTTGTTGTAATATTCAGTAAGTGTGTCTGTGTTGTAAAATTCAGTAAGTGTGTCTGTGTTGTTGTAAAATTCACTAAGTGTGACTGTGTTGTAATATTCAGTAAGTGTGACTGTGCTGTTGTAATATTCAGTAAGTGTGTCTGTGTTGTAATATTCAGTGTGTCTGTGTTGTAATATTCAGTGTGTCTGTGTTGTAATATTCAGTGTGTTTGTGTTGTAATATTCAGTAAGTGTGACAGTGATAACTTACTTATAAACAACATGAATGCGTGTCGCTAACTTACTAGTAAACAACATGAATCTATATCAATAGTGTAAAATGAATTCCAATTTTGTTTACCTCTTCCAGACAATCCTGGTATTTCATTTCACCAGAATGCCGGCAGAAACGTAACTTTCCTTGACAAAGAGCGAAGATCAGCCAAGCTAGAGGTAGAATATCCAGCGGTCACGTGTTGTCTTTGGCGGAAGCTGCACATGAACGAGTACGTGACCTTCAGTGTTCTTCCACTCAAGGACAAAGAAAAGGATTTGTCAACATATCACGTGGTACTTGGTGTCAGCCAATTAGCGCCAGCACAGCTCCGAGGACGGGACCCGGAAAGTTTCAAGGCGGATTCCCGCGCACCTCTACCGTATCGTTGGAGAGTAATCAATCGATTTGACAAAGACGTGTGTTATGGAGAACTCCGTGTCGGGGTGAGCCCAAAGGGCCGGGTTCGTGCATTCCATTCAGGTGGATTTGAAACAGAAATGGATTTGGATACGGAAATGAGATCTTCGCAATATCTATTTGTTCTTAGTTTGTTTCGAACAGAGGTTAGAATAAAAGACTTGGTGGTGGAGGAGACGCATTATGACTACGCAGTACAGTCCTTTCGGAAGGCCTCTAAGAGGTACAACACTGATGCACTTTATGTAGACGTGATTGATGATGATGCCCCTGTTAACGGTGATCAACAGAACAAACAAGATTTAAGGCGAATGAAGAGCAGAAGTTTTCCAATGGCGCTTCCAACGCAAATGGAGAGGGATGATAGAAGTTCTTTGGCTCTTAATCAACCAGCCGAAAATTACTATGATGACATCGCATTAGGCAGTCCTCTGCACTCAAAGAGCATCGACTTCCCAAACGTTACACCGCATATTAACGCAGTGTATTGTGACGTCATAGGAGATGGCGTTGCAGAGAGTAGCGAATTTAATAGAGACACGACGTCAGAAAAAGCTGACTGTCATTACGACGAAGTAGATTTTGAGAAAAATGCAAATTCAAAGCAAACGAAAAAGAATAACAAATCACCTCACATGATTAAAAAACCTGTCTCAAAGCTTCTGGGTAAAGTGCAAGGAATTAAGAATGTATTTGTGAAGAGAGCAGAACATCCGTATGATGAGATCGGTGATGACGAAATCAAAAATCGTAAAACTAAGAACAACTTTGGAAATACGCTCATATCAGTTCTCTCCAAGGACGAGGACGTCGTTGAAAACACGTATTGGGAAGTGAAAGAGATACCAAGAAGCGAGAAAGAAAACCAAGCGGAAGTAACATCATCCTCTGAAAAAAATGTTATTGGATCTATAAAATCAACCTCAAATTCCAGTGAAAGTGCCGTACCGTTCATAAAAGTATCAGATATGGAGCAAATAACCGCCTCAGGAATTACTAGAATACGCGAGCAACTGGGGACACACCAAAAACAGGGAACTCAACAATGCACTGGTAAAAGTGAAAGTGAAACCAAACTTAAAAGTGATGATTCATCCATGAAAGAAGAGCATTCGGGAAACAAAGTAAATGTTAAGCTATTGATTCAAAAATTTGCGGGAAACGAAAATGAGGCTGGGAAAATCCACAGCTGTGCAATACGTGAGAAAAAGACGAGAGCCCCATTACTTCACATCAGTCCATCAGCACCACTTCTCGTCATGAGATCAAAATCTGACGAGAGTCTCGGACTTTCTCGCTCTATCTCGGATAATCCTGCTGTACTTCAAAACCAAAATGACGCCCAGTTAGCAAAAAAACCAAACAGTGAGAGTACTTCAGATATACCGCATGCCAAGGAGGAATCGGGAGTGCTGAACGAAACTTTTGACTCAATAAATCTGTTGTTGAATATAGGGAAGGAAAAAAAACCAGGGAAGAAAAATAAAACAAAGGAAAAGAAAAAGTGATCGAGCTCGAAGTTCAATTAATTGATTATACTTTGATGCCAGTGCCATATGAATGCAATATTACAAGTAACTTCTTTACTCCATTCTGTCCATGGATCTAGTTCCTGAATGAGATGATATGATGACATTATATTTACGATTCGATTGTTTGTTAATTCTCATCACAATTCTATGGAGCGCCAAATTAACATAAACTCAAATAATTGAAGATATCTTCAATTATTTGAAGATATCATCAATTCAATTATTGCTCTCTTTAATTGAATTAATGCGCGCATTAAATCCATTATTGCTCTCATCAAATGAATTAACGCGCGCTTCAATTCAATTATTGCTCTCATCAATTGAATTAATGCGCGCATCAATTGAATTAATGAGAGCAATAATTGATTTAATGCGCGCATTAATTCAATTATTGCTCTCTTCAATTCAATTGATGCGCGCATTAATTCAATTAATGAGAGCAATAATAGATTTGATGCGCGCATTAATTCAATTATTGCTCTCTTCAATTCATTTGATGAGAGCATCAATTTAGTAGAAATATTGCTCGCAATAATTAATTTAGAGCTCGGTTTAGATAATTTGATGATCTCTTTAATTCCGTTGAAGATATCTTCAAATCATTTACAATGCTTTTGTATAAGGAATTAATGCGCGCATCAATTCTTTTAAAAAGAGCAACAATTCAATTAAAGATATCATTAATTCAATTGTGGATATGTTGAATTGAAGATATCTTTAATTATATAGTTGCTCTCTCTTAAAGAATTATTGCTCTCTTCAAATGAATTAAAGATATCATTAATTCAATTGAAGAGAGCAATAATTTAATTAATGCGCGCATTAAATCAATTATTGCTCTCATCAAATGAATGAATGCGTGCATCAATTCAATTATTGCTCTCATCAATTGATTTAATGCGCGCATTATATCAATTATTGCTCTCTTCAATTGAATTGTAGTGCGCATCAATTCAATTGTTGATATCATTAATTCATTTGAAGAGATCATCAATTGAATTTAAGCGCTCATCAATTCAGTTGAAGAATTAATGCTGTCATCAATTCAATTAATGCGCGCAATAACTCAGAATTGAAGATATAATTAATTATTTGAAGAGATCTTTAATTCAAATTGTTGCGCGATTCAAATGAATTGATGATATCTTCAAATAATTGAAGATATCTTCAATTATTTGAGTTTATGTTAATTTGGCGCGCCATACAATTCTCATCACTATTATCTTTTCCTACTGTTGGTGTTTTATCAATAAATAGGTCTACTCTACAATTCTTCTTCCTTTAACAATCTCAAGGTTCCATAGATATAAGAGGGGTTTCTAATGTGTCTTTCCTGCAGTGACACATAGCGGGTACAGAGAATTGTTTCCTACCCCAGCACTGAAATTGGAACTCACGATTTACGATCATCAAATCCCACCAAGTCTCAAATTCGAAACCCATTTCTTAAGAAGTGACAAGGATCAGAGATCATTATCAACTTCTTTCTGCTAAGTTAACGCTGTTCTCAGAAATCAAGATCCCTGTGTCCTGACGCTCACCTGAATCCATTATGTCATTCACTGTAGGAAAATGAATTCTTAACCCTAAGAGCCGTGTTTGGGATGTTCAGACATAGTCGGGTACACAGGTAGAATTACACATCCCACTGCACCGCCCGCTTGTAGAATTAAACTCAAGATAAAGGTATGGTCACAGGCCTCAGTAGGTGTCTCAAATTTGTAGATACATTTATGTGCCATCAATGACTACTCAGGTGAACGTTTGGTGTACCTCAAGATCATCAGTTGAAAGAGACTGAAGTCAAAATTTCGATTACATATATCTTTTAAAGATTAATCTATCACAGATTTTTTTTAATGATAAAAAAAGTCAATTACAAACATATGCTTAAAATTTTAGTTATTAAAACGCAATTACCTCATGTATAGCTCTTATCCTTAGACGAATTTGACTTCACTTTTTGGCACTCTTTTCCCCCCTAAAATAGCTCTTACAAGTTTATTGTTTCCCCTAAAACAGCTCTTAAAGTTTATTGTTTTACCTAAAATAGCTCTTACAAGTTTATTGTTTTACCTAAAATAGCTCTTACAGGTTTATTGTTTTACCTAAAATAGCTCTTACAAGTTTATTGTTTTACCTAAAATAGCTCTTACAAGTTTATTGTTTTACCTAAAATAGCTCTTACAGATTTATTGTTTTCCCCTAAAACAGCTCTTAAAGTTTATTGTTTTACCTAAAATAGCTCTTACAAGTTTATTGTTTTACCTAAAATAGCTCTTACAGGTTTATTGTTTTACCTAAAATAGCTTACAAGTTTATTGTTTTACCTAAAATAGCTCTTACAAGTTTAATGTTTTACCTAAAATAGCTCTTACAAGTTTATTGTTTTACCTAAAATAGCTCTTACAGGTTTATTGTTTTACCTAAAATAGCTCTTACAGGTTTATTGTTTTACCTAAAATAGCTCTTACAAGTTTGTTGTTTTACCTAGAATAGCTCTTACAGGTTTATTGTTTTACCTAAAATAGCTTACAAGTTTATTGTTTTACCTAAAATAGCTCTTACAAGTTTATTGTTTTACCTAAAATAGCTCTTACAAGTTCATTGTTTTACCTAAAATAGCTCTTACAAGTTTATTGTTTTACCTAAAATAGCTCTTACAGGTTTATTGTTTTACCTAAAATAGCTTACAAGTTTATTGTTTTACCTAAAATAGCTCTTACAAGTTTATTGTTTTACCTAAAATAGCTCTTACAAGTTTATCGTTTTACCTAAAATAGCTCTTACAAGTTTGTTGTTTTACCTAAAATAGCTCTTACAGGTTTATTGTTTTACCTAAAATAGCTTACAAGTTTATTGTTTTACCTAAAATAGCTTACAAGTTTGTTGTTTTACCTAAAATAGCTCATACAGGTTTATTGTTTTACCTAAAATAGCTTACAAGTTTATTGTTTTACCTAAAATAGCTCTTACAAGTTTATTGTTTTACCTAAAATAGCTCTTACAAGTTTATTGTTTTACCTAAAATAGCTCTTACAGGTTTATTGTTTTACCTAAAATAGCTCTTACAAGTTTATTGTTTTACCTAAAATAGCTCTTACAAGTTTATTGTTTTACCTAAAATAGCTCTTACAGATTTATTGTTTTCCCCTAAAACAGCTCTTAAAGTTTATTGTTTTACCTAAAATAGCTCTTACAAGTTTATTGTTTTACCTAAAATAGCTCTTACAGGTTTATTGTTTTACCTAAAATAGCTCTTACAAGTTTATTGTTTTACCTAAAATAGCTCTTACAAGTTTATTGTTTTACCTAAAATAGCTCTTACAGGTTTATTGTTTTACCTAAAATAGCTTACAAGTTTATTGTTTTACCTAAAATAGCTCTTACAAGTTTATTGTTTTACCTAAAATAGCTCTTACAAGTTTATTGTTTTACCTAAAATAGCTCTTACAGGTTTATTGTTTTACCTAAAATAGCTCTTACAGGTTTATTGTTTTACCTAAAATAGCTCTTACAAGTTTGTTGTTTTACCTAGAATAGCTCTTACAGGTTTATTGTTTTACCTAAAATAGCTTACAAGTTTATTGTTTTACCTAAAATAGCTCTTACAAGTTTATTGTTTTACCTAAAATAGCTCTTACAAGTTTATTGTTTTACCTAAAATAGCTCTTACAAGTTTATTGTTTTACCTAAAATAGCTCTTACAGGTTTATTGTTTTACCTAAAATAGCTTACAAGTTTATTGTTTTACCTAAAATAGCTCTTACAAGTTTATTGTTTTACCTAAAATAGCTCTTACAAGTTTATCGTTTTACCTAAAATAGCTCTTACAAGTTTGTTGTTTTACCTAAAATAGCTCTTACAGGTTTATTGTTTTACCTAAAATAGCTTACAAGTTTATTGTTTTACCTAAAATAGCTTACAAGTTTGTTGTTTTACCTAAAATAGCTCATACAGGTTTATTGTTTTACCTAAAATAGCTTACAAGTTTATTGTTTTACCTAAAATAGCTCTTACAAGTTTATTGTTTTACCTAAAATAGCTCTTACAAGTTTATTGTTTTACCTAAAATAGCTCTTACAGGTTTATTGTTTTACCTAAAATAGCTCTTACAAGTTTATTGTTTTACCTAAAATAGCTCTTACAAGTTTATTGTTTTACCTAAAATAGCTCTTACAGATTTATTGTTTTCCCCTAAAACAGCTCTTAAAGTTTATTGTTTTACCTAAAATAGCTCTTACAAGTTTATTGTTTTACCTAAAATAGCTCTTACAGGTTTATTGTTTTACCTAAAATAGCTCTTACAAGTTTATTGTTTTACCTAAAATAGCTCTTACAAGTTTATTGTTTTACCTAAAATAGCTCTTACAGGTTTATTGTTTTACCTAAAATAGCTTACAAGTTTATTGTTTTACCTAAAATAGCTCTTACAAGTTTATTGTTTTACCTAAAATAGCTCTTACAAGTTTATTGTTTTACCTAAAATAGCTCTTACAGGTTTATTGTTTTACCTAAAATAGCTTACAAGTTTATTGTTTTACCTAAAATAGCTCATACAAGTTTATTGTTTTACCTAAAATAGCTCTTACAAGTTTATTGTTTTACCTAAAATAGCTCTTACAAGTTTATTGTTTTACCTAAAATAGCTCTTACAAGTTTATTGTTTTACCTAAAACAGCTCTTAAAGTTTATTGTTTTACCTAAAATAGCTCTTACAAGTTTATTGTTTTACCTAAAATAGCTCTTACAGGTTTATTGTTTTACCTAAAATAGCTTACAAGTTTATTGTTTTACCTAAAATAGCTCTTACAAGTTTATTGTTTTACCTAAAACAGCTCTTACAAGTTTATTGTTTTACCTAAAATAGCTCTTACAAGTTTATTGTTTTACCTAAAACAGCTCTTAAAGTTTATTGTTTTACCTAAAATAGCTCTTACAAGTTTATTGTTTTACCTAAAATAGCTCTTACAAGTTTATTGTTTTACCTAAAATAGCTCTTACAAGTTTGTTGTTTTACCTAAAATAGCTCTTACAGGTTTATTGTTTTACCTAAAATAGCTTACAAGTTTATTGTTTTACCTAAAATAACTCTTACAAGTTTATTGTTTTACCTAAAATAGCTCTTACAAGTTTATTGTTTTACCTAAAATAGCTCTTACAGGTTTATTGTTTTACCTAAAATAGCTCTTACAGGTTTATTGTTTTACCTAAAATAGCTCTTACAAGTTTGTTGTTTTACCTAAAATAGCTCTTACAGGTTTATTGTTTTACCTAAAATAGCTTACAAGTTTATTGTTTTACCTAAAATAGCTCTTACAAGTTTATTGTTTTACCTAAAATAGCTCTTACAAGTTTATTGTTTTACCTAAAATAGCTCTTACAAGTTTATTGTTTTACCTAAAACAGCTCTTAAAGTTTATTGTTTTACCTAAAATAGCTCTTACAAGTTTATTGTTTTACCTAGAATAGCTCTTACAGGTTTATTGTTTTACCTAAAATAGCTTACAAGTTTATTGTTTTACCTAAAATAGCTCTTACAAGTTTATTGTTTTACCTAAAATAGCTCTTACAGGTTTATTGTTTTACCTAAAATAGCTTACAAGTTTATTGTTTTACCTAAAATAGCTCTTACAAGTTTATTGTTTTACCTAAAATAGCTCTTACAAGTTTATCGTTTTACCTAAAATAGCTCTTACAAGTTTGTTGTTTTACCTAAAATAGCTCTTACAGGTTTATTGTTTTACCTAAAATAGCTTACAAGTTTATTGTTTTACCTAAAATAGCTCTTACAAGTTTATTGTTTTACCTAAAATAGCTCTTACAAGTTTATTGTTTTACCTAAAATAGCTCTTACAGGTTTATTGTTTTACCTAAAATAGCTTACAAGTTTATTGTTTTACCTAAAATAGCTCTTACAAGTTTATTGTTTTACCTAAAATAGCTCTTACAAGTTTATTGTTTTACCTAAAATAGCTCTTACAAGTTTATTGTTTTACCTAAAATAGCTCTTACAAGTTTATTATTTTACCTAAAACAGCTCTTAAAGTTTATTGTTTTACCTAAAATAGCTCTTACAAGTTTATTGTTTTACCTAAAATAGCTCTTACAGGTTTATTGTTTTACCTAAAATAGCTTACAAGTTTATTGTTTTACCTAAAATAGCTCTTACAAGTTTATTGTTTTACCTAAAACAGCTCTTACAAGTTTATTGTTTTACCTAAAATAGCTCTTACAAGTTTATTGTTTTACCTAAAACAGCTCTTAAAGTTTATTGTTTTACCTAAAATAGCTCTTACAAGTTTATTGTTTTACCTAGAATAGCTCTTACAGGTTTATTGTTTTACCTAAAATAGCTTACAAGTTTATTGTTTTACCTAAAATAGCTCTTACAAGTTTATTGTTTTACCTAAAATAGCTCTTACAAGTTTATTGTTTTACCTAAAATAGCTCTTACAAGTTTATTGTTTTACCTAAAATAGCTCTTACAGGTTTATTGTTTTACCTAAAATAGCTTACAAGTTTATTGTTTTACCTAAAATAGCTCTTACAAGTTTATTGTTTTACCTAAAATAGCTCTTACAAGTTTATTGTTTTACCTAAAATAGCTCTTACAGGTTTATTGTTTTACCTAAAATAGCTTACAAGTTTATTGTTTTACCTAAAATAGCTCTTACCAGTTTATTATTTTACCTAAAATAGCTCTTACAAGTTTATTGTTTTACCTAAAATAGCTCTTACAAGTTTGTTGTTTTACCTAAAATAGCTCTTACAGGTTTATTGTTTTACCTAAAATAGCTTACAAGTTTATTGTTTTACCTAAAATAGCTCTTACCAGTTTATTGTTTTACCTAAAATAGCTCTTACAAGTTTATTGTTTTACCTAAAATAGCTCTTACAAGTTTATTGTTTTACCTAAAATAGCTCTTACAAGTTTATTGTTTTACCTAAAATAGCTCTTACAGGTTTATTGTTTTACCTAAAATAGCTTACAAGTTTATTGTTTTACCTAAAATAGCTCTTACAAGTTTATTGTTTTACCTAAAATAGCTCTTACAAGTTTATTGTTTTACCTAAAATAGCTCTTACAAGTTTATTGTTTTACCTAAAATAGCTCTTACAGGTTTATTGTTTTACTTAAAATAGCTTACAAGTTTATTGTTTTACCTAAAATAGCTCTTACAAGTTTATTGTTTTACCTAAAATAGCTCTTACAAGTTTATTGTTTTACCTAAAATAGCTCTTACAAGTTTGATGTTTTACCTAAGATAGCTCTTACAGGTTTATTGTTTTACCTAAAATAGCTTACAAGTTTATTGTTTTACCTAAAATAGCTCTTACAAGTTTATTGTTTTACCTAAAATAGCTCTTACAAGTTTATTGTTTTACCTAAAATAGCTCTTACAAGTTTATTGTTTTACCTAAAATAGCTCTTACAAGTTTATTGTTTTACCTAAAATAGCTCTTACAGGTTTATTGTTTTACCTAAAATAGCTTACAAGTTTATTGTTTTACCTAAAATAGCTCTTACAAGTTTATTGTTTTACCTAAAATAGCTCTTACAGGTTTATTGTTTTACTTAAAATAGCTTACAAGTTTATTGTTTTACCTAAAATAGCTCTTACAAGTTTATTGTTTTACCTAAAATAGCTCTTACAAGTTTATTGTTTTACCTAAAATAGCTCTTACAAGTTTATTGTTTTACCTAAAATAGCTCTTACAAGTTTATTGTTTTACCTAAAATAGCTCTTACAAGTTTATTGTTTTACCTAAAATAGCTCTTACAAGTTTATTGTTTTACCTAAAATAGCTCTTACAGGTTTATTGTTTTACCTAAAATAGCTTACAAGTTTATTGTTTTACCTAAAATAGCTCTTACAAGTTTATTGTTTTACCTAAAATAGCTCTTACAAGTTTATTGTTTTACCTAAAATAGCTCTTACAAGTTTGTTGTTTTACCTAAAATAGCTCTTACAGGTTTATTGTTTTACCTAAAATAGCTTACAAGTTTATTGTTTTACCTAAAATAGCTCTTACAAGTTTATTGTTTTACCTAAAATAGCTCTTACAAGTTTATTGTTTTACCTAAAATAGCTCTTACAAGTTTATTGTTTTACCTAAAACAGCTCTTAAAGTTTATTGTTTTACCTAAAATAGCTCTTACAAGTTTATTGTTTAAACCTAGAATAGCTCTTACAGGTTTATTGTTTTACCTAAAATAGCTTACAAGTTTATTGTTTTACCTAAAATAGCTCTTACAAGTTTATTGTTTTACCTAAAATAGCTCTTACAAGTTTATTGTTTTACCTAAAATAGCTCTTACAAGTTTATTGTTTTACCTAAAATAGCTCTTACAAGTTTATTGTTTTACCTAAAATAGCTCTTACAAGTTTATTGTTTTACCTAAAATAGCTCTTACAAGTTTATTGTTTTACCTAAAATAGCTCTTACAAGTTTATTGTTTTAATTAAAATAGCTCTTACAAGTTTGTTGTTTTACCTAGAATAGCTCTTACAAGTTTATTGTTTTACCTAAAATAGCTTACAAGTTTATTGTTTTACCTAAAATAGCTCTTACAAGTTTATTGTTTTACCTAAAACAGCTCTTAAAGTTTATTGTTTTACCTAAAATAGCTCTTACAAGTTTATTGTTTTACCTAAAATAGCTCTTACAGGTTTATTGTTTTACCTAAAATAGCTTACAAGTTTATTGTTTTACCTAAAATAGCTCTTACAAGTTTATTGTTTTACCTAAAACAGCTCTTACAAGTTTATTGTTTTACCTAAAATAGCTCTTACAAGTTTATTGTTTTACCTAAAACAGCTCTTAAAGTTTATTGTTTTACCTAAAATAGCTCTTACAAGTTTATTGTTTTACCTAGAATAGCTCTTACAGGTTTATTGTTTTACCTAAAATAGCTTACAAGTTTATTGTTTTACCTAAAATAGCTCTTACAAGTTTATTGTTTTACCTAAAATAGCTCTTACAAGTTTATTGTTTTACCTAAAATAGCTCTTACAAGTTTATTGTTTTACCTAAAATAGCTCTTACAGGTTTATTGTTTTACCTAAAATAGCTTACAAGTTTATTGTTTTACCTAAAATAGCTCTTACAAGTTTATTGTTTTACCTAAAATAGCTCTTACAAGTTTATTGTTTTACCTAAAATAGCTCTTACAAGTTTGTTGTTTTACCTAAAATAGCTCTTACAAGTTTATTGTTTTACCTAAAATAGTTCTTACAAGTTTATTGTTTTACCTAAAATAGCTCTTACAAGTTTATTGTTTTACCTAAAACAGCTCTTAAAGTTTATTGTTTTACCTAAAATAGCTCTTACAAGTTTATTGTTTTACCTAGAATAGCTCTTACAGGTTTATTGTTTTACCTAAAATAGCTTACAAGTTTATTGTTTTACCTAAAATAGCTCTTACAAGTTTATCGTTTTACCTAAAATAGCTCTTACAAGTTTATTGTTTTACCTAAAATAGCTCTTACAAGTTTATTGTTTTACCTAAAATAGCTCTTACAGGTTTATTGTTTTACCTAAAATAGCTTACAAGTTTATTGTTTTACCTAAAATAGCTCTTACAAGTTTATTATTTTACCTAAAATAGCTCTTACAAGTTTATTGTTTTACCTAAAATAGCTCTTACAAGTTTGTTGTTTTACCTAAAATAGCTCTTACAGGTTTATTGTTTTACCTAAAATAGCTTACAAGTTTATTGTTTTACCTAAAATAGCTCTTACAAGTTTATTGTTTTACCTAAAATAGCTCTTACAAGTTTATTGTTTTACCTAAAATAGCTCTTACAAGTTTATTGTTTTACCTAAAATAGCTCTTACAAGTTTATTGTTTTACCTAAAATAGCTCTTACAAGTTTATTGTTTTACCTAAAATAGCTTACAAGTTTATTGTTTTACCTAAAATAGCTCTTACAAGTTTATTGTTTTACCTAAAATAGCTCTTACAAGTTTATTGTTTTACCTAAAATAGCTCTTACAAGTTTATTGTTTTACCTAAAATAGCTCTTACAGGTTTATTGTTTTACTTAAAATAGCTTACAAGTTTATTGTTTTACCTAAAATAGCTCTTACAAGTTTATTGTTTTACCTAAAATAGCTCTTACAAGTTTATTATTTTACCTAAAATAGCTCTTACAAGTTTGTTGTTTTACCTAAAATAGCTCTTACAGGTTTATTGTTTTACCTAAAATAGCTTACAAGTTTATTGTTTTACCTAAAATAGCTCTTACAAGTTTATTGTTTTACCTAAAATAGCTCTTACAAGTTTATTGTTTTACCTAAAATAGCTCTTACAAGTTTATTGTTTTACCTAAAATAGCTCTTACAAGTTTATTGTTTTACCTAAAATAGCTCTTACAGGTTTATTGTTTTACCTAAAATAGCTTACAAGTTTATTGTTTTACCTAAAATAGCTCTTACAAGTTTATTGTTTTACCTAAAATAGCTCTTACAAGTTTATTGTTTTACCTAAAATAGCTCTTACAAGTTTGTTGTTTTACCTAAAATAGCTCTTACAGGTTTATTGTTTTACCTAAAATAGCTTACAAGTTTATTGTTTTACCTAAAATAGCTCTTACAAGTTTATTGTTTTACCTAAAATAGCTCTTACAAGTTTATTGTTTTACCTAAAATAGCTCTTACAAGTTTATTGTTTTACCTAAAACATCTCTTAAAGTTTATTGTTTTACCTAAAATAGCTCTTACAAGTTTATTGTTTTACCTAGAATAGCTCTTACAGGTTTATTGTTTTACCTAAAATAGCTTACAAGTTTATTGTTTTACCTAAAATAGCTCTTACAAGTTTATTGTTTTACCTAAAATAGCTCTTACAAGTTTATTGTTTTACCTAAAATAGCTCTTACAAGTTTATTGTTTTACCTAAAATAGCTCTTACAGGTTTATTGTTTTACCTAAAATAGCTCTTACAAGTTTATTGTTTTACCTAAAATAGCTCTTACAAGTTTATTGTTTTACCTAAAATAGCTCTTACAAGTTTATTGTTTTACCTAAAATAGCTCTTACAAGTTTGTTGTTTTACCTAGAATAGCTCTTACAAGTTTATTGTTTTACCTAAAATAGCTCTTACAAGTTTATTGTTTTACCTAAAATAGCTCTTACAAGTTTATTGTTTTACCTAAAATAGCTCTTACAAGTTTGTTGTTTTACCTAGAATAGCTCTTACAAGTTTATTGTTTTACCTAAAATAGCTTACAAGTTTATTGTTTTACCTAAAATAGCTCTTACAAGTTTATTGTTTTACCTAAAATAGCTCTTACAGGTTTATTGTTTTACCTAAAATAGCTCTTACAAGTTTATTGTTTTACCTAAAATAGCTCTTACAAGTTTATTGTTTTACCTAAAATAGCTCTTACAAGTTTATTGTTTTACCTAAAATAGCTCTTACAAGTTTATTGTTTTACCTAAAATAGCTCTTACAAGTTTATTGTTTTACCTAAAATAGCTTACAAGTTTATTGTTTTACCTAAAATAGCTCTTACAAGTTTATTGTTTTACCTAAAATAGCTCTTACAAGTTTATTGTTTTACCTAAAATAGCTCTTACAAGTTTATTGTTTTACCTAAAATAGCTCTTACAAATTTATTGTTTTACCTAAAATAGCTCTTACACGTTTATTGTTATTTCGGATTTCAAAAATGTCGGTTGGGCATCACTGAAGAGATATTATTTGTCGAAGTGCATCAAAATTGCTACTGTATAAGTTTTACATTATGATCCTTGGGTCGAGGTCTCTGCTGGTGGACTGTTACTCCCCGAGGGTCTTTACAGCCCAGTAGTTAAGTACTACGTTACTAGCTTGAAAATACGGATATATTTGATTGCTGTGATAACATTTAGAACTTCATTTCAAAATTAAGGATTATCTCCCCCATGCATAACTCTTATCCTTAGACGAATTTGACTCCACCTTTTTGGCATTCTGTTTTTCCGTAAAATAGCTCTTACAAATTTATTGTTTTACCTAAAATAGCTCTTACAAGTTTATTGTTTTATCTAAAATAGCTCTTACAAGTTTATTGTTTTACCTAAAATAGCTCTTACAAGTTTATTGTTTTACCTAAAATAGCTCTTATAAGTTTATTGTTTTACCTAAAATAGCTCTTACAGGTTTATTGTTTTACTTAAAATAGCTTACAAGTTTATTGTTTTACCTAAAATAGCTCTTACAAGTTTATTGTTTTACCTAAAATAGCTCTTACAGGTTTATTGTTTTACCTAAAATAGCTCTTACAAGTTTATTGTTTTACCTAAAATAGCTCTTACAAGTTTATTGTTTTACCTAAAATAGCTCTTACAAGTTTATTGTTTTACCTAAAATAGCTCTTACAAATTTATTGTTTTACCTAAAATAGCTCTTACACGTTTATTGTTATTTCGGATTTCAAAAATGTCGGTTGGGCATCACTGAAGAGATATTATTTGTCGAAGTGCATCAAAATTGCTACTGTATAAGTTTTACATTATGATCCCTGGGTCGAGGCCTCTGCTGGTGGACTGTTACTCCCCGAGGGTCTCTACAGCCCAGTAGTTAAGTACTACGTTACTAGCTTGAAAATACGGATATATTTGATTGCTGTGATAACATTTAGAACTTCATTTCAAAATTAAGGATTATCTCCCCCATGCATAACTCTTATCCTTAGACGAATTTGACTCCACCTTTTTGGCATTCTGTTTTTCCGTAAAACAGCTCTTACAAATTTATTGTTTTACCTAAAATAGCTCTTACAAGTTTATTGTTTTACCTAAAAGAGCTCTTAGGGGTCATCCATAATTGTCAACCATTTTCCAAAGTGTGCAAAAAGCACGCTGGGGGAGGGGGGGGGGGGGTAAAAAATCGACAATTTTACCGTACGCTCTTTTTTCTTTTCAGGATTTATTTCGTATCCGCGGAGTTTCATCTTGAAAAAACGACTAGATACAACAGAGACATCTTTATTTTTTTTCTATAAAAACAAAAATCTATTACGTACACAAGATTTGCACATTTATAAAACATTATATCATTTATATATAACATGAAATAGGGGTACCAATATTAAAGAACTCATTGTTTGAACTAAATTGCTCATAAACTTGATTGTCGATCTTCTTGTTGGGAATTTGAAAATGGTTGATGTACACTTTTTGAGGGGGGTGGGTCTCGAAAAGTGTGCTTTTTGCACACTTTGGAAAATGGTTGACAATTATGGATGACCCCTTAGAAGTTTATTGTTATTTGGGATTTCAAAAATGTCGGTTGAGCATCACCGAAGAGACATTATTTGTCGAAATGCGCATCTGGTGCATCAACATTGGTACCGTATAAGTTTTACATTTCATAGGTTAGCTGGATTCGAAATATAAGCTTAAGACTATTCTCAGTTTATGGTCTGACGGCCGGGTCTCTCTATTTATGGTCTGAATGTATCTTATACAAAATTGAGAGTATATGGTAAAAAAGAAAGACCCTTGAAAGATCAGAGGACAAGGTACCAGGGAGGGATAAGCATCCCTTGATACCCGGTTACATCCGCTGTGATTCATATCTTGATCAGGTAAACGGAGTAACCCTAGTTAAATTCAGTCTCTAAAGAATGCCTTAACAATTGAAGTAAAACATGTCATGATTTTAACAAACTTGAATGTGCATTATGTCAGGAAGCTTTCATGTAAATCTCAGCTTTTCTGGCTCAGTGGTTCTTGAAAACTTTTTAAAAATTTCCTATATATTTGTATGTAAAATTTTGATCCCCTATTGTGGCCCCATTCAACCCCCGGTGGGCATGATTTGAACAAACTTGAATCTGCACTATGTCAGGAAGCTTTCATGTAAATTTCAGCTTTTCTGGCCCAGTGTTACTTGAGAAGCTTTTTAAATGACCTCACCCTTTTTTGCAATTATCTCCCCTTTGAAAGAGATATGGCTCTTCATTTGAACAAACTTGAAAACCACCTAAGGATGCTTTTGGCCAAGTTTTGTTTAAATTGACCCAGTGGTTCTGGAGAAGAAGTCGAAAATGTAAAAAGTTTACAGACAGACGACTGACAATAGGCGATCAGAATAGCTCACTTTAGGTTTCAGCCCAGGTGAGCTAAAAATCAATTGAAGATGGGCTCATGCAAGGTGAAAATAACGAACAGTGATCAATCTCATAACTCCTATAAGCAATACAAAATAGATAGTTGGGCAAACACGGACCCCTGGACACACCAGAGGTGGGATCAGGTGCCAGGAGGAGTAAGCATCCCCTGTTGACCGGTCACACCCGCCGTGAGCCCTATATCTTGATCAGGTAAACGGAGTTCAAAATATAAAATACCTGTCTGCCTTATCAAAATGAGAAACTAGTTATTAATTTGTTTTGGCCTTTCGTAAAATAAACATTTGGTTTCATTACCCCAAACGCTATCATTGTAAATCTGTTGTAGAACTATATAAAGACCATAGAACAATATCTTTACTTGAAAGATTTTATGGTCATTATTATAAAGTATTCTTAATGGAAAAGTATGGTTGCGTTTATGATACTTTCCGGTCAAAATGTCTTTACAAATTAACAACCACATCTAACACTTAAAGTATTTGTTAAAGACTCTTTACAATAATATATACAGGGTTTGATAGCAGAGACGCATTATGTTTCTGCCAGCAGTGACAAAATAACATCAAACAAATCTGATTTTTATGTGAAAATATTATATTCTGGTGCAACATTCTTTAAACAATGCAATGTCAATAACAGATATACATGAAACTGGAGATCTAAGTTTATCAAAACTTCTGATGTAAACATTGAACTAAATCTAGTAATATACAAAATTTCTGATACAATCATCAAACTAATTGTAGTAATATTCAAAACTCCTGATGCAATCTTCTAGCTAAATGTAGTAATATTTAAAACATAGGTTTACTAACATCAAACTACACATAAAACTTAATATACAAAATTTCAGCTACAAATATCAAACGAAATGAAGTAATATACAAAATTTCCGATACAAATATATATTTTTTTCATGACAAGCATGTTGCACACATAAAACCAACTGTCTAGACAAATTCTGATACAAACATAAAACTGTTTTCACAACACATGTATTGCACACTGGGGTCAATGTTTTCCTTGTTCTCATCAACAGACACCAAAGACAATTACGTTTGTGGAATCTGATCCACGTCCTCAAAAGGATTCACTCAACTTAAAATTAAATTCCAAACAGAAAGCTGCTGCCTGCCTGTACTATATTGCAATGTCAAAGTACAAAGCTTTTCTCTTTTCAGTTAATGATAGATTGCTTTATTTTAAGGTTTATCAGGGATTCTATCTGGGGACACAATTGGAGAGTGAAAGATGATGTGGTGGTGAGGTGTTGGTGGCCTGTTAACATCACTGTCTCAGGTGGAGGGTGGAAGATGATGTGGTGACGAGGTGTTGATGACCTGTTATCATAAATATCTCAGGTGGAGGGTGGAAGATGATGTGGTGATGAAATGCCCTGTTAAGTCACAGCAATCTCCCCATTCATGCTGACATCTACAAAACATGGACAAATTACCATATATCTGTTTTGTTTAAAGAAAGAAGCATCCTCTCCCATGGGCCACATCGCTCACCAGAGTCACCTTTCCAATATATTTGCATGTAAAACTTTGGTCCCTATTGTGCCTCAAACATACGGGGGGGGGGGGGGGGGGGGGGGGGGGGGCATCATTTGAACAAACCTGAATCTGCACTAGGTCAGGAAGTGTTCATGTAAATTTCAGGTTTCCTAGCCCAATGGTTCATACTATTTTCAGAGATTTCACCTACATATTTGTATGTAAAACTTTGATCTACTATTGTGGTCACATCCTACCACCAGGGGCCATGATTTTAATGAACTTTAATCTGGATTATGTCAGGAAGCTTCCATTTAAATGTAAAGTTCTTTGGACCACTGGTTTTTGAGAAGATTTTTAAAGATTTTATCTATATATTAGTATGTGAAACTTCAATCCCTCATTGCGTCCCCATCCTACCCCTTGGGCCAGGATTTTGACAAACTTAATTCTGCACCAAGTCATGATGCTTTCATGTAAATTTCTACTTTCCAGGGCAAGTGGGTCTTGTGAAGAAAGTTTTAAAAGGTTTTCCCTATACATTTGTAGGAAAAATTTTGATCCCCTATTGTGGCTCTATCCCACTCCAGGTGGGATGGGGGCATGGCATATGATTTTTACAAACTTAAATCTGTACTACGTCAGGATGATTTCATGGAAATTTCAGTTCCCCTGGTCCTGTAGTTCAATATTTTTTAAATGATCCACCCTATTTTTGCATTTTTGTAATTATCTCCCCTTTGAAGGAGACATGGACTCTCATTTGAAGAAACTTGAAAGACTTTCACCCAAGGATGATTTATCCAAAGTTTGGTTGAAATTGGCCCAGTTGTTCTGGAGAAGTTGAAAATGTAAATAGAGTATGCTGACACCTACACCACTGACAGACAGCAGACAAATTTTGATCAGGAAAGCTCACGAGCCTTCGGCTAAGGTGAGCTAAATGAACATGTTGAGGAAAACTTAATTATGCAAAATGTTAAACAAGATATGCAATTCTAGTGTTAGGTTCTGACTATTTCAATTTGAAAATTACTAGATATCAGTGAAAACAAATTATGCTTGATTTTCAGGGCCAGAAATAGCACTTATTGGACCTAGTCCTTTCCTTCAGACAGATCTCTATTATCTTAATGTAATTACCCAGACATTTCTTATTCATCTTCATTATCACGATCCTGATTCCTGAACCCCCTCATCACTTGAAGCTTCCGTGATCCGCTCGTCTCTGTCTGGATTATCTGAAGTTTTAATAGAACAAGTAGAGTGATCAATCAATTAAGATCAGATGTAGACATTGAAGCATTTTGTTTAGTGTATGGAGAAGTTTGAAGCAAGTTAATTCTCTAGAAGTGGGCCTAGTCTACCACACATAGAAACATTAGTTCTATATACGCGCGACATTAATTGTGTCATGCGCAAATGTGCAGTTGTTGAGAAGGGTTTTGCATAGGGGTCAATATGTGGTAGTTTCTTAAATTTTATTTAACCCCTATAGCCCTAGAAGTGCAGAGTTCCTAAAATTTACAATACATGTCCCCTTGTCCCAAAGATGCTTAAAACTACACGAGACAATAGATGTTTGTAAAACATATATGCCCCAAATGGTGCTAAAATTAACAAGAGGCCCATGGGCCACATCGCTCACCTGAGTTTCCTATATATTCGCATGTAAAACTTTGATCCCTATTGTGACCCCAACCTACTACCGGGAGCGATGATTTCTTTCAAAATTGAATCTGGATTATGTCAGGAAGTTTTCATGTGAAAGTCAACTTTTCTGGCCCAATGATTTTTTAGAAGATTTTTAATGATTTTACCTTTATACTTGAATTTAAAAATTGATCCAGTATTGCCCAGAGGGCAAGATTTTAACAAACTGGAATCTGCACTATGTCAGGAAGCTGTCAAGTAAAGTTCAACTTTCCTAACCCAGTAGAAGATTTTCCCTATATATTTGTATGTAAAACTTTGACACCCTGTTGTGGCCCCATCCCATTCTCGAGGGCCATGCTTTTAACAAACTTCAATTTGCACTATGTTAGAAAGCTTTCATGTAAATTTCCATTTTCTTAGTACAGATGATTTTTAGAAGTAGATTTGTAGAGATTTCCCTATATATTTCTATGTAAAACTTTGATCCCCATTGTGGCCCCATCCTACCCCCGGGGGCCATTATTTTTACAAACTACAATCTGCATTATCTTAGAAAGCTTTCATGTAAATTTCCACTTTCCCGGGCCAGTAAATTTTGAGAAGATGATTTTTAAAGATTTTCCCTATACATTTGTATGCAAAATTTGACACCCCCCCCCCTCTGTACCCCATCCAACCCCCAGGGGCCATGTAAATTTCAGTTTTTCTGACTCAGCGGTTCTTGAGAAGATTTTTTCAAGATTTTCCCTATATATATATTTCTATCGAAAACTTTGACTCCATATTGTAGCCCTATCCAACCCCCAGGGGCCATGATTTTGACAAACTTGAATCTGCACTATGTCAGGAAGCTTTCTTGTAAATTTCAGCTCTTCTGGCCCAGTGGTTCTTGAGAAGAAGATTTTTAAATGACCCAACCCTATTTTTGTGATTACCCCCCCCCCCCCCCTGTTTGAAACAAACATGGCCCTTCATTTGAACAAACTTGAAAGCCCTTCACCTAAGGATGCTTTTGGCCAAGTGGTTCCGGAAAAGAAGTAGAAAGTGTAAAAAGTTTAGAGACAGTCGGACAGATGACTGACAACAGGCGATCAGAAAGGCTCATTTGACAGTAGTATTACCAATTCGAAATATTGTGCAGACAATATCTTCCAATGTTAGGAATGGTTCGACCATGTGACCTAAAATCAACAGCGGTCATCTACTCCTTATGCTGTACCAGTATACCAAGTTTGATGTCAAACAAGCAAATAATTCTTAAAATATAGGAGACAATAGATTACTATGTCCAGTTTAACCCTTGACCTTTGACCAGATGACCTCAAAATCAATAAGGGTAATATTCTCCTGAAGATGTACTAGTGTACCAAGTTTGATGTCTGTCAAACAAAGGGTTCTAAAAATATTGAGTGGACAGTATATTCCTTTGTCCAGTTTGACCCTTGACTTTTGACTATATTACCTCAAGATCATTAGGGGTCATCTTCTCCTAAATATGTACCAGTGTACCAAGTTTGATGTCTGTCAAGCAAAGGATTCTCAAGATATTAAGCAGAAAGTATATTTTTATGTCCAGTGTAAATTGACCCTTGACCTTCTGACCTGAACACAATAAAGGTACGTTTTTCTTCATAACCAACCTACATAAGAAATGTCAATACGATCAAGTGAATGGTTCTCAAGATATTGAGCAGACAACATTACTGACCAACAGGTACAAAGCAATATGCCTCCCTTCTTTGAAAGGGGGGGGGGGCATAAAAATAATTCAAATGGTAGAACTTTATATCAAAAAGTTGAAATTAAAATGTTCAGTTGTTCACAAATAGCGGCCGACAATGCATACTGACCAATTGCAATAGGTCACCTGAGGTAACTTAATGAAATTACGATAAATGTCACATATATGATATATATAAAATCAGTTGTAATTCATTAATTTCATTTAATAAACATGGAGTGTCGATCTCTTATTGAAATAATTCCATTCTAACTACATTTGTATTTGTTTCTGCCTAATTTACATGACTCAACTCAGAGTGTTATCAGAACTTTAATTTTAAAAACAAAGCAGATCAACATTCATCATTTATTTAGTTTCAAGGGGGTGGGGTGTTAATTGTTTTGTTTTTCTCAGACCTTGACTTTTGATACAGACCCTTAAGTTCATGACAGCTATTCCACACAGAGACTGGTGTAATGTACATACTCAGTGTCAAACCAGTACACAATGTAGATTTTGTCCACACCTGCTACAGAAACATACAACATCACACCATCACAGAAACATACAACATCCCACAAACCAAAGCTGTGTCAATATCACTGATATTTACAAAGTAGGATAGTTAAGTAGAAGAAATAGATTATAAACATGTCAAGTTTTAAACTGGCAATGATCAATGTTCTACAAATCTCAACAAGATAATAATTGTAACAGAATGCTGTTAATAAAATCTCCCCATTGAACACCTATTGAATCCCAACCCAAAATAATAAAACCATTACTCCTCATCTAATCATTGCCCTCATTGTAATTAAAATTAATCACTTAATCTAATTATAACCCACAACATTAAACCTACACACTAACCTTGTCACCCACATTTTAATAACAACCTAACTCCTCGTCTAATTATAGCCCATGTTGTAATTAAAATTAATCACTAGTTGTAATTAAATCCAACATTGTAGTCAAAATTAAATATTACCTCTAATCATAACCCACATTGCAATAGAAACATAACTCCTCCTCTAATTATAACCCATTTGTAATTAAAATTCCTAGCTCTAATGATAACTCACATTGTAATCAGAATTAATCCCTAGCTCTAATTATAACTCACATTGTAACTAGTACTTATTGTAACGGGGACCGTTACAGATGTTCCCCAAACATTCCCCCATTTAGTAAGTGGTGACATTTATTTCAGTACAAGTTGTTTTGACTATTGCAAACTGTGTAGCATGTGAATATATAATTATCTTATAACGTTCAGTCCATTTCATACTAGTTCAAATTAGTTATAAAGATCTGAGAGTTTTTTGCACGTGCACGTACGTGCATGCACGTGCATATAAATAATTCGACCATCTCGTAACATTACAAGTCTTACTATATGAGTACAAGAGAAGTTTCACAACTGTTCAATGAAAAACGAGAAATTAATGGCAACTCAAAACTACAAAGACCGAAATCAATGCACGTGCATACACGTGCGAGTGAGTACCACACAGCAATTTTGTTGATGCTATTCCATAGACATTTGCACAATATACTTACTATATGAATTTGGTATGGATTGCTCCACTCATAAGAAAGTTATTGGGATTTCAAAATCGTCCTATCAGAATTAAGCGCAGGTGCATGCGCGTGCAGGGAAGTGATTTTGAGACTATTAATGAATTGAGAGGCCCAAAACATACCTGCAACCTAATTTTCAAACCTATTCATTGCAATCTCAAAATGTTATAGACCAATACTTAAATTTAGACGTCAAAAATTACAATGCACGCGCATTCACGCACACACGATTTTGATAATGGAAAATTTGTTGACACCATTTCATAGACATTCATATCATAGATCCTCAGGGTAAATTTAAATTCATTTCAGTTTTTAATTCAATAGCTATAACCATTTTAGTACCCGAAAAATGAAAGAAAAGATATGCACGTGCATACACGGGCACGTGAGTATGACTCAGCATCAATGTTGATGTCATTCAATAGACATTTGATAGATATACTTACAGTATAAATTTCATATTGTTTCCATCATGTATAAGAAAGTTATGGCGATTTGAAAATCGTCCAATCAGAATTTAGCACACGTGCATGCACGTGCCGGATGGTAATTATGACTGTACACTTTTGTTAAGAATATCAAGATACATATACAAGACAAGTTTGAAAAGATTTTGACAAAAAACAAAAAAGTTATGGTCATTGAAAAAATTGAACGTTCAAATGTCAATGCGCGTGCGTGCACATGCGCGTTTTCAATTTTTTTAACATAGATCTGTAGATATTTATAATCTTTATCTATCCTGTAAATATCATCAAATTGTCTTAATTTACATTAAAGTTATAAATGGTTTTGTATTATCCAATCAAATTGAAGCACACGTGCATGCGCGTGCAGAATTGAAATTTTAACGATGCCAAACGGTTAAAGGTCTCAAGTTATAGCTGCAATATAAATATCAAACGATTTCATTGAAAAATAAAAAAGTTAGACGCATTCCAAAATTTGTAAACAAAAATTCCAATACACGTGCATGCAGATGCATGCATTTTCAGACAAAATGACGTTCGTTCCGCACATCTACAAAGAGTATTCTATCATCCTAAACAGGTTTCGTCTTGATCCCTTCAGTAGTTTCTGAGAACACTCGTGGACAAAAAAGGGTGACAAGAATAAAGAAAGAATAATAATAATAATAATAATAATAAGAAACAGAGTAAAACCAATATGTTCCCAAACTTTGTTTGGGGAACATAATTAGAATAAATCTCTACCTCTAATTATAACTCACATTGTAATTACAATTAATCACTATCTCTAATTACAACACACATTATACGTGCTGTAATGAAAACTAAACATTACCTATAATTATAACCAACTTGTAATGAAAAATTAACTCCTCCCCTAGATATAACCCATATTGTAATTAAAATTAATCACTAGTTCTAATTATTATGATTATAGCCCACCTTGTAATTAAAACTAATCAACACCTCTAATTATAGCCACAGTGTAATTAAAATTAGATATGACCTCTAATCATAACCTACACTGTACATTTTTTAAAACATCACTATCATAACAATGTCATAGCATAACAATAATTTATAATGGATTCCTGTGTAGAATTTGATGTTATTTATACTGACTGATATAGTACAATAAACTACAGTACTACTAGTACTTACCAGTCAGAGAGTACCTCCTCTGTAGATATCTATATACAGACACTGTGTTGGTGTCGTGTGATCCGACCCAGAGAAGGTGAGTTTTATCATCATAGTTCAGGCTGTGTGGTTGGTTTATCCCGTGTTGTTGTGTCAGTAACAGAGACAGGAAGTGACCGTCCTTGTCAATCATCTGTACTGTGTGGGTGTTAACATCACACACCAGGATGTGTGACAGCGCGTCTGTACAGATTCCTAGTGCATATAGTGATGATCCTGATGGAGGTCCTGTGTAGGAGAATCGATGTCTCCCCCCGCGCTCTGTCACCACTACAGCATCACGTGACACGTCAGACACAATAATATCACCGTTAGTGTTCTCTGTGATATAATAAGGATAACTATACATCGTGTGACGTTTGTTGTCGTGTTGTATGGTCAGGATGTGTTGACCACTACTGTTGTACCGGGTTACCTTGCCTGTCTCTGTATTATAGTTACACATCCCGACCATCAGATCTCCAGTGGACGGGGAGCAGTACACACACCGTGGTGACCATGGTGATGTATACTCTATCTGTGTGGTGACTGTGTGATTGTTCACAGACAGTTTGTTGATGTTATGTTTACTGTCTATATAAATCAGTTCACCAGAACTGTTCACTGTGTGTAGTCCTCTATACCATGGTGTTATATCTGTCACACGGTGTATAGTGTCTCCTGTTGTGTCTGTCAAGATAAGATTGGTATAATCAGAGACCCAGACCCGGTCTGACATCACACGAGATATGTGTAACACACAACTAACACCTGTCACACAGACAGACGTGTGTAATACAGGTGTGGACATCAGTTTCACACACTCGTCTATTCCTACTTGTCGTTTTCCTGTTGTCATTTGGATTTCTGGGATTCCCCTCAATAACTGACTGACATCCTCCATGTTGAATCCCTCAGTCAGGGACAGCAGCAGGTGTTGTGGAAGATTAGGGGTGTCCTTTATCTGGGGGACACGACTGGTCTTTATAAACAAGAGGAATTGTACCGCTCTGTTTGCTGATTGTTCATATCTGTCTTCATAGTTCTGTATGTGGGTGAGGTGTCTGTTCATTTTTCTCTTCTGTTGTTGTATTCTATCAATCAATAAACCTCGGTATCTTGTTTTAACATCACATACCGCAGTGTCAATCAGATCCTTCAGTCTCTGGGCTTTTGTTGACATCTGTGATTGACGGTGACAGATTTGTGGGGGACAAGTTTGGATATCAGTTTGGATTCCTGCCAGGAGAACACGACAGTTATAGAGAGTCTCACTTCTGATGGTGTCAATGATTTCTCGGTGTTGTTGTCGCTTTGTTTGATAGGCTGTTCTAATGTCCAGTATTTGGTGTTTTCGGTGCTCTAAACATCGGAAACAGACAGAAAGTTCACACGACTGACAGAACATTTCATAGAACCTGTCTGGATGTCTGACACAGATCTCTTGTCTGGGGATGTAGTTAAACTTCTCACGGTAAATCACAACATCATGGTGTTTGGTATGTAGATCAATGACATGTTTCTCTTTACACTGTAAACACAGATCACGTTTACATGTGTTACAGTAAAACTCAGTGTCCCCCTGACATTGAGAACATTGTCGTACTTTTAGCTGAGTGCTGAGTCCCAGTGTGTCCATGATGTGGAGGGTCTGGTTCTTTAGGAACACAATCTACAATAATTAAACTGACATGTAAATATCAACCTATTCACAATATACATTTATTTCACACATTCAAGTGATCTACATATTTCACACACTGATTGCAATTGACCTGTTTTTTCACATGTACATTTCTTGAATGCTAAGGCCAAAAATATAAATGGTTGTGTTTCCACTAATATTCAAGTCAAAATTAGAGTAACTTGGTAGTAAATGAATTATGTTTGTTACATTTAAATCCAAGACAAGAAGATGTTCTGAATTCTGATTACAATTTCCATTCAATTAGCAGATCTATTGACATACTGAAAACAAGGGGCTCATTTTTCATTATAGATATAGTTGTTGAATATGCTTTCATATTATAAGTCATATTCTAAACTATATAATGACCTGGGTCATTTCCATTTTTTTTAAATAATAATTTTTTAGAAAACATTAAAAAAAAATTCTAGGATAGGGTTATAATTTAGAGTCGGTTGTATTAGTGGAAACAAAGCAATGATTACTTTCGGCCTAATCAAACACATGTAGTTCCATGCTCATGGTCCACAACGCTCACCTGAGTCACCTTGCTGATACAGAGATGTGACTGATCAGCTTAGAACACTGATAGTGGGACAACAATGATCCAAGACCTGTCCCTAGACAACTGTATACACTAAATGTCTTAAGATGATTGTATAATCTGTAAAATGATTTCATTTGTTACTAGTACTTTGTTGTTATCATAGATATCTAATCTACAGTCGGACCTAATTATTCGTATGTTTGAAGTAGCAGGACTCTTGTTGACCTTTGACCTAGAGATATGATATCTATGTGTTTTTCCTATTCTGCATATCTAAGCTCAATTCTAATACTCAGCAGCAGTGTAAAACATGATGTGTTCTTAATACACAAATGTCCCTGTAAGTACTAATAATGACGGAAGCCTTTACATGTTACATTTAACATTACATGACTGATTGGGACCCGGCTATGAGTCAGAACCCGGGGGTTGTGAAATTCACAAGTTTGGTACATCCCTTTTTGCTTTTTCTAAATTTGCATTTAGTTTTTATACAGCATCAGCAAAATTAAACGCAATCCCATAATCGACATATGGAACTAAAACCCATATCCCTGAGATCATGAAATTTACAATTTGGGTAAAGGGCTCCTTCTTAATACTTTAATATTTAGTTTCAATGTAGTATCAGTAACCTTAAGATGTGCTATTTAAATGCCTTACACATAAACATTATATGCCAAGTAGAGCCCCAACCTGGAGTCAAAAACTTTACTCAAGAAATGTACAATTTTGGTACAGGCCTTCCTGCTTTACATTACTGTGCATTTAGATTTCATTACAGTTGTGCAGTTGTAGAGGAGAAAATTTGTCAAAATTGGTCAATTTCTATCAGTTTTAATTTGAAAAGAATTGGAATGGAATTTATTCATAAGTTAAAAACTACGCAATTGCTAACGCACGACGATGGACGCAGATCTTCAACAATAGGTCACTTGAGGACTCAGGTGACTTAAAATGCCCTTTGGACAACAGCAGTTTAGTTTGATCTTTGAACAATATGTTGCCTACAGCTTCAGACAACACATCATATTCCATTCTTGAATCAAACAAAACAGATGTTGTTCTCAGACCCAGTCAATAAATGTATAATTGTAAGTCTTCTTGACTGCTAAGAAATCTACAACATAATATACAAACCTATACAGTAACTTGTTGATGGTCCAATCCTCCGTCAAAACAGGAAGTCAGATTTTGATTAATGTTGAGTCCCCCTACTTAAGGATACTCTGTGTGGTCAAAACTGATGCTGAAGGAAGAAATATGAAAAAGTTACAAAGGAGTTGAAACATTGAGAAGTTAAATACAGCATTTTCTTTTTACAAGAAGAACAAGTTAAATGTGTTTGACAGACAAGCTTTGAATAAAATATTTTCATATGAATTTTTAACTCAAGGAGTAGAAAAAACTGAATTAAATCATAGAATTATTTTTTCCCCACAAGAACAACAAGTTTAATGTGTTTTTGAAACTCTATGCCCCCAAGTATGGCTACGTTCAATATTTGCAAATTTGACTGTGATCTTCATTAATGACCTTGACCTTAATAATACACATCAACTTTCCTGGTTTCATTGTGAAATTTATAGTTTTTGAAGTGTATCTCTAAATTATCGATATGCACATAAAATCTCAAGGTGCACAATTTCTTCACATCTTTTAATGTTAGACGCAATGACCATTATATATATAACTGATATTTTCATTTCACTGATCGTAAGAGTATGGATAGGATAAGTAATGACCCGGTGTACATTGACTTGGGTAGATTAACACAGATAAGATACGTAATGACCCGGTGTACATTGACTCGGGTAGATTACACAGATAGGATAAGTAATGCCCCGGTGTACATTGACTCGGGTAGATTAACACAGATAGGATACTGTAAATGTATTACATTTGGCTGTGTATTCTATTTAGCGACTTTGGCGGAACGCAGCTTCCGCTAAATCAAGTACATCGCTAAATGCCATCCGTAAATCTAGATGTTTAAAGTAATTCAGGAATGCGCTAAATCAAATTTACGCTAACTTGTTGAAAAAACAATTTCCGCCAAATGTCGTGCACGCCAAATATAATACGTTTACAGTAAGTAATGACCCGGTGTACATTGACTCGGGTAGATTAACACAGATTATTTAAAGTTGATCGATCCTCATGTGATATCATGGGTTTTTGCAAAACCTTTATCAAATTAAACTTTGCACAAAAATTGGTAAACTATTGATACTGAAAAAGTGATATTTTCCATAGATAAACAATAATTTATAATCTAAAACAAGAAGCCCATGAGCCACATCGCTCACCTGAGTCACCTTGGCTCATATTTAAAGCTTTTTCCTATATATTCACATGTAAAATTTAAATCCTTAATGAGGCCCCAACCTACTCCCGGGGGCCATGAATTTTACAAACGTGAATCTGCACTTTGTCAGAAAGCTTTCATGTAAATGTAAACTTTTATGGCCCAGTGATTCTGCAGAAGAATTCCCCTATATATTTGTATGTAAAACTTTGATCCCCTACTGTGGCCCCATCTTACCCCCGGAGACCATGGATTTTACAAACTTGAATTTGCACTATGTCAGGAAGTTTTCATGTAAATGTAAACTTGTTTGTCCTATTGGTTCTTAAAAAGTATTTTTAAAAAGATAATTTTCCTATATATTTGTATACAAATCCAGTGCTCCAAGTCACATTTGCTATCAGGTCGCAAAATGATGACCTAGAAATATTTCTGGTCGCCATTTTCAAATTTCTAGTCGCCATGTTCAAAATTTCTACTTGCCATGGTAAAAGATTTTGTAAATAAGACCTACAAGTTTTTATTTTAATTTGAATATCTTTCAAGAAAAAAATCTACACCCATGTATGCGTTTTGTTTTATTCTTAAACTGAATAGAAATGTGCTGTGAAACATGCTGGATGCAAACAAGTCAAGTATTTACTCTGGCAAAAGTTGTATTGCATTGGGCCATCCTGTATATTTTACAGTACGCTTCTGGGGAAGAAAACCCAGCGTTCCACACAAAGGTTTGCTTTAAAGTCCTCAATAAGTGGGTCTTCAATGCTTATGCGATTAAGAGCTTATACTTTTGTTGGATCTTTTGCTGAACAATAAGTACCAGCATCAACAATGATCAATAAGAACACTATATCCCGAGTTTGTAATTGTCTGTGAAAATCAACAGCAACAGCTAGTTGCCCCGCTCGACTTACTGTTAATAATGCAGTCACAGACAAAGACGTGTCTCTCACTGTTACCGTGAATTGTCACACTGCCACATTTGAAAGATGTACACCTGGTCGTGGTGAAATCTGACAATGGATGTCCAGAAATGGTGGACGTTGCTGGCTAATTGGCCTCACAAATTCTGCAAAACATTTTGCAATATCTGTATATCAACCATGAAAATTCCTTCAGCCATTAGGACTGGGGTTCTTCGTTTACTTTTGCAGTTTCCTTTAGACACATCTACGTCACCTTTAAATGCAGAACTTTCTCCGTGTGATTCTTGAATTTCTTCGTTGCATGTACTAGGCCGAGGCTTCTACTTTTTACTACTGATAAATTCAAAGTGTTTTAACCCTCATTTTACCACCATCTTGATTGCTTTCAAATGCTGTTCTGACCGAGACTGAAAAATATTTATTCAAACTTCCGATCCCGATTACAAAATTTTTTACAGGATGCCCAATTTTTTTCCACTCACCAAAATGCGACTTAATTATAATCTATAGTCGCAAAATCGATTTTCTAGTCGCAAATGCGACCGTTTTACTCACAACTTGGAGCACTGAAATATTTTAACCCTATTGTGGCCCCATCCTACTGCTGGGTGGGTGGGTGGGTGGGGGGTGGCATGATTTTAACAAACATAAATCTGCATTATGTCAGGAAGCTTTCATGTAAATTTCCACTTTTCTGGCCCAGTAGTTCTTGAGAAGAAGATTTTTAAAGATTTCCCCTTAAGTTATATTTATGTGTAAAACTTTGATCCCCTATTGTGGTCCCATCCTACCCCCAGGCCCATGGTTTTGTTAACCTTGAATCTGCACTATGTCAGGAAGCTTTCACGTAAATCTCAGCTTTTCTGGCCAAGTGGTTATTGAGAAAATCTTTAAAGATTATCCCTATATATTTGTATGCAAAATTTTGATACCCTATTGTGGTCCCATCCTACCCCCGGGGAGCCATCATTTTAACAAACCTGAATCTGCACTATGTCAGGAAGATGTCATGTAAATCTGTACTTTTCTATCCTAGTGGTTCTGGAGAAGATTTTCAAAGATTTTACCTATATATTTGTATGTAAAACTTTGATCCCCTATTATGGCCCCATCCTACCACCAGTAGCCATGATTTTATCAAACTTTAATCTGTACTATGTCATGAAGCTTTCATGTAAATTGCAGCTCTTCTGGCCCCGTGGTATTTGAGAAGAAGATTTTTAAGTGACCCCCATCCTATTTTTGCATTTATGTGATTATCTCCGATTTGAATTGGGCGAGACCCTTCAATTGACCAAAGTTGAAAGTCCTTCAACCAAGGATACTTTTGGCCAAGTTTGGTTATAATTGGTCCTGTGGTTCTGGAGAAGAAGTGGAAAATGTAAAACTTTTACAAACAGACGGACAAACAGACAATGGACTACAGGTGATCAGATTAATTGATTGAATATTGTTTAACGTTCCTCTCGAAAATATTTCACTCATATAAAGATGTCACCACTGCTGGTGAAGGGCTGCAAAATTTTAGGCCTATGCTTGGCGCTAATGGTCTTTGAGCAGGGAGGGATCTTTATTGTGTCACATTTGCTGTGACACGAGACCTCAGTTTTTGTGGTCTTATCCGAAGGGCTTCCCTATTTAGTCGCCTCTTACGACAAGCAAGTGGGTGCCAAGGACCTATTCTAACCTGGATCACCACGGGATTCAGGTGATCAGAAAAGCTCACTTGGCAATCAGAAAAACTCACTTGAGCTTTGATCTCATGCGAGCTAAAACTATTGTCAAGGGCAGTAACTCCTATCCTGGTATTTCTTTTACTGCATGCCTATTATACAAGGTTTCCCCATTATCCACAATTAATTTTTACATATTTATTAATTAGCAGTTTGTTTTTTAAACTGTTGACATTTAAAATTTGTCATTTTCACAAGTTTTTATCTATTTTGATTATTCTGTATAACAAAAAAGTGTGATTTTCTTGTGTTAACATATATTTCTGTTTTAGTATCTGACATCTTTAAAACGGTGGCAGCATGAACATTTTCTTTGATTATTAAATAAATTTGAATACATGTATATTGAGTGGAAATAAATACATTTTTTCCTAATTTCAACCATTAATATTGATAAGTCACATGAGGATCGACCCTCGTTAACATTTGTATTCTTTTGTTATTTTTTTTAGCAGTCTGACCAGCTGATTGGTAAAACAAGAGGCCCATGGACCACATCTCTCACCTGAGTCACCTTGGCCCTACCGCTTTTCAGGTGTTGGAATTTTTAAAAGATATTTTAATCAATGTTTATTCCGATGAAAATTTTTTGACCCCCCCCCCCCCCTATCTATAGTATCTATATACTAAAGTATGAAAGCCCTAGCTTAAATAGTTCAAGAAATATTTCTAAAGATTTTTCCATCTACAGAGCTGCCAACATTATGAAATAGAAAATAATAAGGCGGGGGTCAGGGGGCAGCTTGGGCTCCCTTCTGCTGGAGATCTTTTATGAATAAATATGTAACCTGAGCAATTTTAGGCATACTTCAAATCCAAATTTAATGAATTTAGACTGTATACTAATTGTTATGCATTTTACAAATGCAAAAGATTAAATACATCTTTTATTGATTTTACTTTCTAAACCTTGACGTATAAAAAATATTGTTACATTAGTATATTATGTAATTTTACAGTTACTGTGTCAGTTATTCTGGCAAGTGTTTTAATGTCATTTTCCCCGTCGTGAGAAATGTTGAAGTTTATCAAACAGATTGTACGCTTATCATACAAACTCCCCCTTTCTGACTTTGAAACGAATAGATGTTTACAGAGTACTTGTTTTCTTTGAATTTTTGGCTCTTCTTTGGGGGAGTACTGCTGTTATTTCCATCAACACATGTCTTACGTTTAGTAGCAGCTGCCATAATGTTTATTTCAAAGCATTAAAATGATCGAGATTCTGTATATATATATATAGACTATGCAAACAAACGTAGTAATGACTATGGCTTGTTTATTATAAAAGTAAAAACTAATGACAGACAGCTCTAAAACTTTCGAAATGTGAAATAGGCGAAAATCGAAAGATATATAGTGAAATCGCAAGACGCATTTTCGGTCCTAAAATCGTAAGCCTTACACCAAAATCGTGAGGGTTGGCAGCTCTGTATCTAACAGCATGTAAAACTTTGATGCCCTATTTTGGCCTCACCCTACCCCTGGAGCCTATGAATTGCACAAACTTGGACCTACTCTATGTAAAGAAGCTGTCATGTAAATTTCCACTTTTCTGGCCCTAGGGATTTTGAAAAGAAGCTTTTTAAAGAGTGTCCCTTTTTCACTCGTACATAAAACTTTGATCCCCTATCGTGCCCCCCCACCCCCCTAAAAAAATTGAATCTACCATGTCTGAAAGCTTTCATGTAAATTTGAATTTTGTCCCATTAATCCTTAAGAAATAAGGAAAAGGTCAGAAGATTTTTAAAGATTTTCCCCAAATATTCCCATGTAAAACTTTGACCCTATTGTGGACCCAACCTATACCCGGGTGCGGTGGAGTGGTAGGGGGGGGGGGGGGGGGGGGCATGATTTTAACAAACTTAAATCTACATGATGTCAGAAAGCAGCAATATCAATTTGAACTTTCCTGGCTCAGTGGATCTTGAGAAGGAAATTTTTAAATAACACCACCCTATTTTGCATTTTTTAAAGGTTATACATGGCCCTTCATTTGAATAAACTTAAATCCCCTTCATCCATGAATGATTTGTACCAAGTTTTATTGAAATTGGTCCAGTGGTTCTGGAAAAGAAGATGAAAATGGGAAACGTTTACGGACAGACCGACCGACAGACAATAAGTGATCAGAATAGCTCAGGTGAGCTAAAAATAAGTTCACTTATTCAATTATTTCTCAAAGTGAAAATGATGTAATCTACTGCATAATCCGTTATTTCAAGGTAACAATGAGTTGCAGACAGACAGACAGAAAACAGTTTCATTGACATCAAAATACACAGACACAATTCTGTGTAGATGTATGTGTATATAGGAACCATTACCTTTTTAACATCACCTTTCTTTCCTCAGTAATGCAGGACCTCATGGGAGTCCAGTGTGAACCTAAAAACATCAAGTGGTAACATTTATTTGAATATCACCATGGTGATCAATTCACTTTGATCTGAAACATTTTCTCAGAAAACAAAACCTTGACCAACCCCACTGCTAATCATGTACTCCATTGAAATTCAAACTTCAAATTAACAAGAGGACCATGGGCATTAACAGTAACCTGAGTATCACACATGTATAACAGGGCTCGAAATACTCGCAAAATGCGAGTACAATTGAAAAATAGCGAGTAAAAATAGTGGACACTCGAAAATCTTAGATAGTGGTGATTTACAAACCATGATCGTATCATATCCGTTTTATACGAGGATGAGCTATTTGCTTTTATTAAACTTGCCCTCAGAATCATACAAACGCTTACAGGAACGACGGATTTCAACAATCGTTTCTATCCGGATTTTTCTTTTATGATTTTTTAAGAAACTCAGAGTCAAACAAATGCTTTAGAGGTCGGACATCGCATTGTGATGAAAAGATAGACATGTGCCACGAGTCCTGTTCACTTATAGGTGTGATTAAATTGAATTCCAACTATGAATTTCTTGTTATTCATTTATCAAAAAAATCGGAGTTTATGTTTTATCAAGTCTTCCGTTGGTCATTTTTATCAGAATATCCTATCTACAATAATTTATTGTCATATTGAGGTCGGGTTGTAGTGATGACACGAGTGCACTGCTCACCGCATAGACGATTAGGGCTGTTCCAGAAATGATCAAATGGGGGGGTCGGGCGGCAACTGATATTTTTTTGTGTGAGTGGTCGTATTTTTTCAGATTTTATTTGGTCCGTGGTTGGACTGTTAAAAAAATATTTATTATGGGTAGTGGGTAGTTTCTATTGTTTTATTTTGTACCACGTGGGTGTTGAGTTTTCAGAATGTTTTTATTGTCGCTCTTGTCGTGTTGGTTACAAAACGTCGGAGGGAAAATTGAAAACGTGCTTTCGAAATGCTGCTTGCAGCTTTCGAAATCGGAAGTAACATAGAACTATTCGAGTTGTCGCTCTTTGCAGCGCATAACTTTCCATTACGGCACTCTTCAAATTAGAGGCGCGTTTAGTAGGGTCCCTTGGGACGTGATCGCGGCGAACTCTGTTCTGTAGATTATTAGTTTACAGTACATCGATTTTGGGAATATTTTGAAACCAATAGGTAATCCGTTTTCTAATAAAAATAGGTAAATCTTAGTTGATTTATACGAGGGTACCGATGCGTTATATTTATCAGTCAGTGTGATGGTGATATAGAGGCCTCCGGGCGCGGGCTCCATTAGAAGACGAACGATTCGTGGAAAAACATATCCATACCCATTTCATGATAATAGCATCGCTTGGACTCCCAATCTTTCCAACATTCCTGCCATAGATGCCTTTGATTGTTGATGTGACATCGTTTCTTCAGAACTACTGTGATACAATGTCGCACAGGCATTACCGCGTCATTGACTAATATGTTGACGGTGCTACCGTTTGAGCGAGGGCAGATTCATATATGTACATATTTTGTAATGTTCATGCTTTGATCAGGTTCAATTTAAACAATATCTATTTGCAAAATACTCATTACATGAATATTCTCCCAGGGTTTTATATTAAAAATCATTAAAACATGTATACATGAATGTGATTTAAATATTTTTATGCTATATATATACATTTTATTTCTGCTGCCTTCACTGTGACTTGCTTAAACTTTGATGCACGACCTGTTTTGAACTGTATGTTCTCAGCCTCTACTTCCTTTTTTCTACTCTCAATCTTTTCAAGTTACTAATTGTATAATAAAGCTTTTCAAGTTTGTAAAACTATGTTTAAACTGTCTTTGAACACTAAACGCATTTCAATATGTCATGAAAATTTTAAAATAAATCGATAAATTCGACTATTTGGCATGTATATGCCCCCCACCCCCTTGCGAACCTATCTAATTAGAAAAATAAAAAGAGAAAATTAGAACAAGAGTTTTATAATATTGTACATAATCCTAGTTGTAACACAATGAAGAAATATTTCAGCATTCACATATAGTCATTGAATAAAATTGCAACATCTTTGATTTCAGCCCCTCTCCTGGAATGCTGTTGTAGTGATGATACATTAATTAAGATCAATTTACAAAACTAGAATTAAGGATTTTTCAGTCGTTAATTTATTTAGCAAGTGGCCTGGGGTTGGTTATCATGAGGGGGGGGGGGGGGGGGGGGGGGGGGGAGTTCATCGTGGTTTGCATTACCGGACATGTTAAAAGGAAATGGATTGAAGCACTTGTTATTTTTAGTCGCGGGAAAAAAAACTCAAAGATTTAAAAAAAATGTCTTCAATCCGATCGATTTTTTGTAATTTTTTAAATAGCACTAATTCAGTACCTGTGATCCCTCACATATTCTAACAATTTTTAAGAAGTTAGTCCCCCCCCCCCCCTTTTTTTTGTTCTTGTTAGAATAATAAATTCCTATTGAGAATTTAGTACTTTAATCGATTACATATGCCTAATGTTCACGTAATAATAATGTCCCGGTAGTATGACTTTTAACAAGTACGTATTTAGATCCGCCACTGTCTGCCTTATTATGACATACGTCAAAACGTAGACATGACGTCACACATCATCTTAGCCTGCCTTTCATAAACATTGCACTCCGTTAAACATTTCGCCTAATGGTGCACTAAATTTTGGAGCTAGGAGGTCACAAGATTAGGATGATATTCCGCTTAAGTTCACAATCGTATTCCAAGGTGTAACTTGGCGAGATCTCAGCCATTTTTGACAAGGGACTTCTGGGATTGGCATAAAAAAATATTCCTTTTTAGAGGTTGAGATTTAGCTCAGATTATTTCCCACGCTTTAGTCATTAGAGCTCGCAGTACGAGTCTGCGCTTGCTACTAGAATGTTTGTCCCGAAAACATCACGAGATTTGTACTATTTTCATTTTTAAAAATAATTTTGTAGTGGGTCTGGTTAGGTTTTTTTTTTTTTAATTAGATGGGTCATTGTAAAATGAGTTATATTAATTTGATGGGTCATGGGGCAATTTTTTATTTTTTTGATGGGTGCTTGGTATATACAAAAGGTGCTTATTTTAGCTTGTAATTTTTCATTTTAGCCTGTAGATTTTTTACCCACAAAATTAGCCTGTGGTAGAAAACGTTAATTTCGACCCCTGGTATATAGGAAAGTGTTGTCTGTTGATGAGTGATTCTTTTAAACACGAAGAACCGAATCAGTTTCAGATTTTGTGATCAATTATTACATATATCTGTTTGTACGCAATTTTTGTCACAAGTATGATTTTTTATTCTCTTCTTATTGCAAAGTTGTCCACTAGATACAAAGTGGGAGGGACGGACAGAAGATAGATGTGTAGACAGACAGACACGGTGATTCTTACATCTAAACCTAATCTACAGGGGCTAATTCTGTGAACTTTATTTTTTTATTATATATTCAGAGGTAAAAAACAGATTTTCAAGAATACAACGTGTTGTTTTCACTACCATTGTTTGCTTTCTAGGTTTTATTGTACAAGAACTTTATGGAAGAAGTGAGAGGAGTTGACATAAAATAACGTAAACAAGTTAACTTAAAATAAGGGTATCATGCGGTATCATTAAAAATAACCTGTTTGAGTTATTAACAGTGTCACACCGTATTTGATGAAGAACAGGAGCAAAGAGAGGTAACTCATTGTGACAAAAAGATAACTTGCATGCATTATTTTTTTACCTTCTAATAACGTGTTTGCATTATGGCCATGACTGTTTGTCAAATACTCTTGAGAAGTAAGAGTTACTGGTTTTTCAGATATGACCTTAAAAATGGAGGTTCCATGTCAAGACAGACATTGACATGTTAAATAACCCTTATTGCCACAGTCCTGAGCACTAAGTATAGGTCTAGACATGTTAAATAACCCTCACTGCCACAGTCCTGAGCACTAAGTATAGGTCTAGACATGTTAAATAACCCTCACTGCCACAGTCCTGAGCACTAAGTATAGATGTAGACATGTTAAATAACCCTCACTGCCATAGTCCTGAGGACTAAGTATAGGTCTAGACATGTTAAATAACCCTCACTGCCATAGTCCTGAGCACTAAGTATAGGTCTAGACATGTTAAATAACTCTCACTGCCACAGTCCTGAGAACTAAGTATATGTCTAGACATGTTAAATAACCCTCACTGCCACAGTCCTGAGCACCAAGTATAGGTCTAGACATGTTAAATAACCCTCACTGCCACAGTTCTGAGCACTAAGTATAGGTCTAGACATGTTAAATAACCCTCACTGCCACAGTCCTGAGCACTAAGTATAGATGTAGACATGTTAAATAACCCTCACTGCCATAGTCCTGAGGACTAAGTATAGGTCTAGACATGTTAAATAACCCTCACTGCCATAGTCCTGAGCACTAAGTATAGGTCTAGACATGTTAAATAACTCTCACTGCCACAGTCCTGAGAACTAAGTATATGTCTAGACATGTTAAATAACCCTCACTGCCACAGTCCTGAGCACCAAGTATAGGTCTAGACATGTTAAATAACCCTCACTGCCACAGTTCTGAGCACTAAGTATAGGTCTAGACATGTTAAAGAACCCTCACTGCCACAGTCCTGAGAACTAAGTATAGGTCTAGACATGTTAAATAACCCTCACTGCCACAGTCCTGAGCACTAAGTATATGTCTAGACATGTTAAAGAACCCTCACTGCCACAGTCCTGAGAACTAAGTATAGGTCTAGACATGTTAAATAACCCTCACTGCCACAGTCCTGAGAACTAAGTATAGGTCTAAATTTGTGGTCCTTCATTTACAGCTGATGATGACTTAGTATGAATGAGAATTTCTTGAAGCGATCTAAAGCAAACAAACAAAACAAAACAGTATCATTATCTGACAAGTTTGATTGTTTGATCCTTTTAATGAAATAATGCATCACAGGGGTGCAGGAGTCCTGAAATTTACAATGTCTGCCCCCCCCCCCCCCCCCCCCGTCCCAAGAATGCTTCATACAAACTTTGGAATTTTTGACAGATGACACACGACGATACACGGAGAACAATAGCAATAGGTCACCCGAGTGACTCAGGTGACCTAAAATAGCCAATATTATCAAGTTGTGAATAGACATCGATATCCTTCTTTAAACACTCCATGTCATTCATATCCAGAGTTAAGGCCAATTCCACTTAATTGATAGATTATCATCCCCGCCCGCCCCTCTAAAATTGGCCTGCCCCGATTTTTTTAATTTTGCAAAACTTGCGATTTCCTGAAAATTTTTATGTCCAACTCAGGTATTTACACTTCTTCTTTACATTTTTGGTATAGCAACGTGAAAAGCAACATGAAGAATATGGTTTCTTGCATTCTTACAGGCGTAAATCTTGAAGTTTGGTATCTTATTGTGTTTTGAATTAAGCTTAACCTGGAATTCGTCTGTGAAATAAGCATAGATTGATATCCATCTGGCATTAAATGAAGCAATTCTGTTGACAAAAACTCGTTTGTCATTAATATTTTTCTCAGAAAATAAAAAATTAAATCCTCCCACCCTCCCCATACTTTTTGGTGACCCTGGATGATAATCTACTAATTAAGTTGAATTGGCCTAAAAATACAGGTAAATTATCCATGTAATAAAGAAACTCTTATAATACCACTCTGCTTTTATCTTCCTTTTCTCTTTCACACAGCTGTCCTGGGATTCTGTCAAAAGTAATCTAAGTTGTTAATAATTCTATGATTCTACTATAGATTGTACAATTATAACTTCAGATAAATTTGAATTATTGTGAGTATACATACAATGTTTGTTTGAGTCAATGTGGAGTGCTATACAATGAAATTTCCTAATGCCAAGGGACATGACTCTACCAAAATATTTTTACTTGACCTAAATATTTAACAAACTTGACCTGTGTCATTTTGTGATACATTGATATCCTGACCATTAATTCAAAATGGCCGCGTATGACTGAGACAACCAAAGACTGAAGAGTCTAACAAGAGAGGTTACAGATAGCGACTGTTTTTTCACCAAACATCCACAATTAGAGGTAATTTGGGTAGGATCTTAAAACGGAGGTCATGGTAGGCGTTAGTACGATAAAGAACCCTCACTACTATGACCTTAAAACGGAGGTCAAGGTAGGCGTTAGTACGATAAAGAACCCTCACTATCATGACCTTAAATTGATGAGGTTTCAATAGGAGAAAAACATTCTTGAATGGGGACACAAAATAATCTATGATCTTAAATATCTCATCTTATTTTCATTATTTCCAACTTATCTAACCTCTTTAAGAGGATAGGGAGTATTGAACAAATTTCCCTTAACACCATAATCTTTCCATGAGGGAAGATTAAAAATATCATTTTGAATTTTTAACTGATATTGGCCTTGTGATTAGTAAACAAATTAGAAGATGGGAATAGTTAACAGAAGACAGGTAGGACAAAATTTGATCAGGAAAACTCGGATGTAAGCTTAAACCTATACTGAGATCATAACAAGAGGACCACAGGCCTTATCCGTCACCTGAGTAATAGTGAAAAAGTATCACTACTCCAAAACCTATGAAATCTAGACAAACAAATTGACTGTTCTGAATATCTGCGCTAAGTTCTAATGGTCAGCAACAGTATAAAACAAGAAGTGAAAAATTACCATTTTTGTACATCCTTTTCTGCTATTCCTATGTATGCATTTAGATTTTATACAGTATCAGCAAACTTACTGATAAATACTGTATACTAAGTTTGGCCCCACCCTGGGGTCAGAACATCTACCCTGGGAATCATGATATCTACAATTTTTGGTAAAGGACTACCTGCTCTTTCTAAATATCCATTTAGTCTCAAGTTAGTATCAATAACACTAAAGAAGATGTTATTTAAGCGTTTTACACATAAACACTACATAGTAAGTTTGGCCCCACCCTGAGGTCAAAATGACTACGATGCTCTGGGGACTATGAAGTTACCATTTTGGTAAAGGCCTTCCTGCTCTACATCACTATGCATTTAGTTTTTCTTACACGTGTGCGGTTGTAGAGAAGAAGATTTTTGAGAATTGGTCAATTTTGGGCAGATTTTGCCCTGCCCCTAGGGCCCTGGAGTCCTGAAATTTACAATTTATGCCTCCCCCCTGTCCCAAAGATGCTTCATGCCAAATATGAAAAGAATTGGACCGGTATTTATCAAGAAGAAGTTAAATATGTCCAATTGTTCATGTACGACCGACGAAAAGCAATTGCAATAGGTCACCTGAGTTGACCTAAAAACTCAGCTATGAGTTTAAACATATTAAACCTGTTCTGAGATCATAAAAACTCAGCTGTGAGGTTAAATATGTTGAACCTTTCTTAGATCATAAAAACTCAGCTGTGAGTTTAAACAAGATGAACCTGTTCTGAGTTCATAATAATTTGATATCAATGTTACAACTGTTACCAGTGCCTGTTTTCTGTTCTTCTGTCTTTGTGATGCTGATATATCTAGCTGTTATCACCTGTGGAAACAAAAAATACACAGTTCATCATATACTAGCATGTGATACAGTTACTGTATTGAAATGTATTCAAGAGAAAGAGTTACAGTGCAACAGCAGTCTTTGAAAAGTCTCAGGAGTCTGATGCCCGGGGCCTGGTAAAGTTAGGAGCACGGATGTGAAACTTGCAAATTCATAAGTCCAGGCAGATAATTACTTTCATTAAACTTTTTTCTGTGATGTTTCTATTTTTGTCCGATACAATCAATTCAAATGAAAGATGGATACACCTGCCTGAAGTGCATGTGTTAAAACAATGTAAAGACTGCAATGGTTGACTGGGAAGAAAGCAAGAGGCCTGTGAGCCACAATCACTCACCTGAGTTACCTTGGCCCTGCTCTTGTTCAGCTGTTCTTTGTTTTTCTTGCCCCAAATGTTACAACATAACTGAAATACAAGGTTAAAGATCAACAATCATGGTATGAAACATAAGGTCTTGCCATAGTGACCATGCAATTGTTGAGAATATTTTCCTATATATATAATCTTATGCAAAACTTTGATCCCTATTGTGAATCCTAACTATCCACAGTGGCATGACTTTCGGGGTACTGATTTGATCAAACTTAAGTCTATACTACCTGGGTATCCTTGCATATCAACAAGGCAGTACTGCTTAAAGCCCTGTTGTTCTTGAGAAGAACGTTTTCAAAGATCTTTGTTATACATGCTCAAGTAAAACTCCTATCCCCTAAAATACCCCACCCTGCCCTTGGAGCATTTCTATTCAGTTAGAAAATAAAAGAAACAAAACGCATGCATGGATGTTGATTTTTTTCTTGACAGATATCCCGTGTGGATCGGGGTTAGAATAGGTCCTAAGTACCTCCATGCTTGTCGTAAGAGGTGACTAAATGGGTCGCTCCATCAGATGAGACCGCAAAAAACTGAGGTCCCGTGTTGCAGAAGGTGTGGCACGATAAAGAACCCTCCCTGCTCAATGGCTATAAGCGCCGAGCATAGGCCTAAATTTTGCAGCCCTTCACCAGCAGTGGTGACGTCTCCATATGAGTGAAATATTCTCAAGTGGGACGTTAAACAATATTCAATCAATCAATCAATCGAAAAACTTGATGGTACCTTTGTCAGGAAGCCTTTATGTAAGTTTCAACTTTTCTGGCCCAGTGGTTCTTGAAAAGATTTTTAAATGACTCCACCCTATTTTTCGATTTTCTTGATTATCTTCACTTTGAAGGGATCATGACTCTTCCTTTGCACAACCTGATTCCCCAAGGATCATTTACATTTGTAGCAAGTTTGTGTACAGACGTACAGACAGACAGTGCACAAAAAGTGATCAGAATATCTCACTTGAGTTTCCAGCTCAGGTGAGCTAAAAACGTAAAACATTGATTTACAGATACACAGTTTGCTGATGACAAATAATAAAAACTCACTTAAGTCATCAGCTCTGCTGAGCTTTAAATTTTTCTAAAATCATAAATATAAGAATTTTAAAATGATACAGCTGTTTATACTACCACATGTAAATCCTTTCTTCTCCCTTTATGACGCCATGCACTACATCTAAGTATTATCACCTGTAGAAAAAACAAGAAATGATATAGAGAATTCATTGTCACCTGTAGAAAAAACAAGAAATGACATAGAAAATTCATCTTGCATACCAATCTATTTTGAATTGGTCGTATTCTCATGGTTCTTGTTCTGACAAAAAAATATACAGTCAACTCTCAATAAACCATCACATCTTGTTCGTTTGAATTTATGGCGTTATAACAAATTTAGCAATGAATTTACCTCCCACTTCCCTGGGGAGAAATCTAGAGTTACTGTTCTTGTATACGGAAGATAAATCTGTTTTGAATACAAGTTACAATACTTATGTTATCATGGTTATTATGAAAATGTAAAAATATCTGGTAATTTTGCTTTTTCAAATTGTCTAACATGATTAAAATAGTTTTATCAATAATATGGCTTGCTATAACAAATACAAAGTCTCGTGCTATTGGGGACAGCATTACTGAAAACATCACTGTAACTAATTGAGAAAATCATCTAACTTTATCACTAGTGATCAGAATCGGTGAGAATTCCCACAATCAATGATTGCTTTACTGATATAATCGGACATAGAGAAATTCTATAATAAACATGATCATGTCATCTAACTACTTAAAAGTGTAAATAAATATTTTCCACGTTTATATTTGTAATTTCTACTGGTGAGAGAGTGTAAATGAATATTTTCCTTGTGGATTTGTTATTCTTTTACTATCTTATAATAACCTGTAATTCCATATATATAATTCAATGCTATTTTTTGAAGGGTTTTAACATGCCAAAAACAGATATAATCGTTTGCTTCAGTTATACCCCATTATATAGTGAAACAGACATTAACTTAATGAAGAGAAATAGATCTTTTCACCCTACAATAACAGACTAGGGGCGTAACATTAGGCGAAGTTTCGATACATATGTTTGATTCAAATGACCAATGTTTTATTTCAATAAAAAAAGTGTAACCGCGGTAACTAATCAGTTTTTATTCAGTAACTCAATAGAATATCCAAGTATCCTATCAATTCTGTAAATTGTATAACCGATAATAAAATACAAAGTATTGGCGATGCTGGTGTCACGCTGCATGAATTCCTGACACATTGTGCTAATCATACTACTGTTAATGTTAATTAAACCTAAAAATTAGGATTGTCATGCTGCCTGAATCTAAAGTTGTTGTTTTTTTTCAATTCGGATTTACTTTTATTGAAATATTTTTAATGATGCTACCAAATATAAACACAACCAAATATACATGTATGAATAGAATACAAATTAATTTAAAAAAACAACACATAGGCCTAGTGATGACATGACAGAATAGTCAACTTAATGACGTAGGACATTGACTAGTGGAAGTAGACAGATTGTAAACACGAGTTCCCGGTATGTATTGTCTGCTTTACCAGTTCCATAACATGACAGAACAAGCAGCGACCTTTGATCTGCGAGATATTAATGAAATTAAACTGCGTTAAATGGGGCTCAGTCAATGAGGGCAATTTAGATGAAGAGGTATTGAGGTTTTTACTTGATGTTGAAATGGAGCCCAGTCGCATTCCTCCGTTACTACGATACAACCAGTGTTCAACGTCTTCTCGAACGCAATGCAACATACATCTAGTTACAACTTGTTCTCTTCCTTAATATCTAATTCAGCTTTTAACCATCGAACCTTTAAAGGGACTGGTTCACGTTTTTCGAAAGTAATAGTTTTCATTTATCATGTTAAAAATTAAAAATATAGCTCATTTAATGTTGACAACCAAAATTTGGCACGTCTGAATGCAAGGATAAGAGCAATAATTTAGCTTTGATTCTGTGTTATGTAAACAAAGACTCGAGTCTTTTATGTAAACAAACAAACCAGTGAAACATTAATTTTGTAATTCAAAGCATCTTCATTTTGTACAATTACAAATTTTAACTTTTAAATGAAACATTTTACCTAAAGCATACTTTAAGATGTGATATATATAATAAACTTGGATCAGTATCCATTTATTTTCAAAACTCGTAAACAATAACACACCTCAATCTTTGTTTTCAAAACAAATAATAAACTCTCTATAATGAGCTTCTGTCATGATGAATAACTTTAATTTTTGGTGAAACCATCTAAAACATATTAGACTATAGATTTTGCTTACTTAAAGTGAAATACAAAATTTGGAGGAAAATCGTGAATCAGTCCCATTAATTTGGCCACCAAATTTTGGCGTACAATCCATTTAATTCTGCACAGTAACTCTACTTGACCTGAACGCACAGCCAATGTTGTTGTTGTTTTGATTGTTACGTATAGGTATCCTATGCGCCATTTCAAAAACGTAAATTAAAGCTTTCTGATGAGAGAAACTAAAATTGTTTTTCTATTTTAAAAACATAATTAAATGATAAGAAATACAATTTTCTATTATACAGGTTGGGAACACTTTCCCCATAGCAAGATATTCTCGCTAAAATGCGATTATCTCTTTTTAACGAGAGAGTAAACATTACCATAAACAGGTGTTTTTGGCATCTTTATTGAAAATGATGGCAAATCCCGTGAAACGCTGAATAAGTGCGATACACATTCAACAGGATGCGAATTGTTTCTACAAAATTGACAACATAGTCAAGAAATTGCATATCAAAGTTGCTGCGTAGGAGGGAAGCAGTCTGAAATCCAATACACATCGTGCGTGTTTTTGTTTTGATTAATATATATTTGCAAAAGAATCAAATTTTAGCACTTTTCTTCTTTTCACGTAAAACATGAAGAGATGTACTCCACGGGTGTTTTTCTTGGTTGTACGGGATATCTCGCTAGAGAGGGATAATCACGTTTTAGCGAAAATATTTCCAACCTGTTATAATCGATGATTGAAACACCACTACTACAAAACCTTATTATAGTGATCATAGCGAGCCAGCGTACTGCGAGCTCCAATGACTAGAGCGCTGTAAATAATTCGAGCTAAATCTAAACCTCTGAAATGGAAAATTTTTTGACGCAAATTCCAGAAGTCCCTTGTCAAAAATGGCCAAGATCTCGCAAAGTCACACCTTGGAATATGATTGTGAACTTTCGTGGATTATCATCCTAATCTTGTGGCCTCCTAGCTCCAAAATTCAGTGCACCACTAGGCAAAATGTTTAATGAACTGCAACGTTTATGAAAGGCAGGCTAAGATGATGTGTGACGTCATGTCTACGTTTTGACGTACGTCATAATAAGACTGACAGTGGCAGATCTAAATACGCACTTTTTATTTCCATTTGTAAAAGTCATACTACCGGGACAATATTGAATATACGTAAACATTAGGCATACGTAATATGGTATCGAATTCAAATTGTATATAATCGACTGCAAACCACAAATCTTATTAAAATACTAAATGCTCAATAGGAATTTATTATTCTATGTGTGAGGGAGCACAGGTACTGAATTAGTGCTATTTAAAAAAAACTACAAAAAATCGATGGAATTTGGTCGGATTGAAAACATGTTTTAAAATTCATTTTTTTTTGTTTTGTTTCTGTTGTTGTTTTTTTTGGGGGGGGGTGGGGGGTGGGTGGTGGTGTTGCGACTGAAAATAATGAGTGCTTGAATCAATTTCCTTTTTTTGAATTAAAAAAATGTAAATTTTGTATTAGTCTAAAAGAAAGATTTTTGTTTTCTCATTTTAATCGAACATAGTTTATATGTACACCTTTTGGGTCCCTGTTGCACGTGTTCTTAAAACAACACATGGGGGAGAATACCCTGTGTGTATATGTTCAACGCGTCGAATACAGGATGTCAAAATGGTAATGTCTCTACTCCAGGGCATGCGATCTGCTTATCAGCTTACAATTACCTATACCCAACAAATTTTACCAGTAATTAAACTAGGGTGTTTGTTTTTAATTCCTTCACGTGCTGGTTTCCTCGCTTACAACTTAATTACTAATTCCTTTTATTACGGTACATATGAATGTCAGTATCATCAAAATTACTCTCTAATTGCATGTTAAATCAAAATTTAATATACGCTGTAGAGGAAGGCCACACATATACGACAGGGGTGGCGTATACCCCAAAACTGTGTTTTACTTGTTATCTACTTTTTGGTATTATATTACCCTCCTTTAAAATATGCATTACGGTTTTTTTCCCTCTCTCTCTCTCAGATGTCCAAAGCCCCAAAAATGTAATTAAAATTTGAGAAGTTGGATCCAATTAATATTTCATTTTAATTAGATTGATGCTTTATTTGTATTGATTACCACGCGGTGTTTGTGTGGCTAGTCTAATGTTGTCTTAGCAATTTCACGGGTAGAGCGTGCGCTGATCAAGGTCTGGGGCGTTGAAGCAGACAGGAAGTGTTATGTAACAGATATACACATACCCGAGATGTTCTCTACACAATGAAACTTGTTAAGTTAGGACGTCTTAACAATGTCTAGAAGAGAAAATGTACTGTGTTAGGTATAGCTATAGGGACACCTATATAATACTCTCTTTCGAATTGGGGAAAAAATGGTTTGGAGAGAATATTAATTAGAACATATCCTCAAACCACTTGTCCCCTCTAATCTAACATTTTGTATCGACATCTTTCGTATGCTGCAGGTCACGTTTATGGAGATGTAACTTGGGCAGATTTTTGTCAAATGGTTAAAAATTGTCCTCACTTTACACGTTTTATCCCCCTCTCAAATTTTATATAGAGTTTGATGATAATAGGCTTTCCTTTTCCTACTTTAACATTTGCATGATACATGTTTTTTTAAATATATATTTGTACAAATACATGTATAGACTTACATGTATATTCCTGAAAAATAATTTATGAAACCACCAATCTGTGATTGATACTAACAGGGATATTCAGTTTTTGTGAAGTTACTTTTGCTGTTTCACGGGTAAATCGTGTGCCAATCGATGTCTGGGGCGTTGGAGCAGACGGCATTCGGAGCAGACAGGGCGTGTTATGTAACAGATATACACATACCAGCGATTTTTTTCTACCCACTGGTACCGGTACCCATTCAATTGGGAAAAATAGCGTCAAAATCGAACAAATTGGGAATTTTCTACCAATGTATCGGCAAATAATTTCAACTAAAAGAAAAGAAAAAAAGAGAACAAAACAAGAAGTAGTCATCCCTTTATAAACCTTTTTACGGTAATATTTGCTATTGTGATACATAAGGAATCGTCGTAGCTTCATTTTAGAATCGTCGTAGCTCTACAAAACACGCGCACTGCCATGATCTGTACTTTCGATTAACACTGGAAGTGAACATTTTAGTTAACTTGTACAGCGTTTTAGACTAAGAAAATTACGATGTCAGCGGTCTATTTTTAGGCAAGTAAACTGGGAATTTTTAGTCTCAAAATTGGGAAAAATCAATGTTTTTTTTGCATTGGGAATGGTACCGTTTATCGGTACCAGTTATATAAGGAAAAAAATCGCTGCATACCCATGACCGTTTCTTCACAGTCCAGTCAGCTATGTTAAATAGTACTCTCTCTCTCTCTCAAATTTTATAAAGATTAGAATTTGCTGATGCAAGGTTTTCCGTTCCCTACTTGATATAAATTTATGTTATTAAATATTTGTACAAATACATTGTATAGAATTAAATTCCTGAAAAACAATTAATATGTGATTGATACTGACAGGGATAATCAGTTTTCGTGAAGTTACCTTTGCCGTTTTACGGATAAAGCGTATATATATGCACTTGTATATGGTCATCTTCCGACATTGGTATATGGTAATCAACCCTTATATTGAATGTGTGGTTCAATAAAGGTAACATGAGAAGTTTTTGTAAAATGTGTTTTACAAGTGATGCATGCACATGTATATGGCAATTTAATGATTTATTTATAGTATTGCTGAACAAACGATCTGTTTTCAGTTTATGATCAGTATATATTTTTTTTACGTTAACGGGAGATAACTCGCGTTTGTTGATGGCATTAATCATTTACAGGTGAGGTTGCGCCGAAGACAGCGGGAACGCGGGATATGCAGGGTTACCTAAGATATACCGTGGTAGCTTAATCCCACGGGGGGAGCGCGGAAAATACGGGATCCGCGATGGCCGTACTGTAGATGTAGTAGATAAAATTTGTTTGATTTCTTAAGACAGCTATACACCCCCTCCGATATAATGCCACCCTCGTTAATATGTTTTACGGCGTGACCGTTTTTGAGGGCGAAGCAAAAAAGTTTTGGCATTAGTATCTATATCCAAAACAGGACAAAAATAACCCGAAGTTAGCACGAGGACATAGCTGTATCAAAGCATCCTAATTTTGGACATTTGATCCGCCTATATATTGAACGTGGGAAATATAACGCAATCGATGTAAACAGTACTTTGTGACGTCATATTCAGCGTCGTTATTTAGCAAATTTCCAAACATAGCGTTTGAACCACAACAAAAAACATGGCGTTAATCGTGGAGTGATTATATATGGTTAAGAAAATAAGATTTACAGGTTTTTACGGATTTTATGTAACATCTCAGAACGACGTGAACTAGGGTAGACGAGATTCAAAATGGAGGAATACACGTCCACGCGCTAATATTCGAATCGACGCCATTGGTACCAAACTTTTCAAGTTCCATAGGTATGGTTTAATTTTTCATTATTTTCCTATATATTTTCCTTTTAAACATGTATATACGTGTTACCTGTAGGGAGAGCTCCGCTCTCACGGCCCTTTGGGCTGTGAGAGGGCTTCGCCCTCTATAATGACAAAATTGCCGAGGTACAAATGTTGGCATTATAACGGGGCATCACTCTATATAGCAGTAAAATATTTCAATCACATTCACGGTATACACGTTTTTATGATTTTTAAAATAAAACCCTGGGAGAAAATTCATGTCATGAGTATTCAGCAAATATATATTGTTTAAACTGAACCTGATCAAAGCATGAACATTACGAAATATGTACATATTTGAAGCTGTGCTCGCTCAAACGGTAGCACCGTCAACATATAATTTGTAAATCTATTAAGATAATAGTACGTGACACGGGCCAGTGATCTGTGGACTACATTTATCCTGTAACTATTGTTTTACAGACCTCACATACATGTATAATTCCAATGTTATTTATTACAATTGTTTTTATTGGACAAAAATAAAGCAGAACAAGAGTTTATACATCAATAAACCCGAAAATGCGATGTATTCATACGTGTACGCCTAAAAACAAATAACATAGTGCGGGGAAACTATTCAAATTTTCGCAATTGTTAATAAAGTGAATGAATTGGAATTATAAGAATCAAAAATTCTTTTTGAAGAATTTATCGATGTGTAAACTCCGGACTTTTATTCAGTTTGTGAGTAAAATGTCCGGAGTTTACACATCGATAAATTCTTCAAAAAGAATGTTTAATCCTATAACAGCTAGCAAAGTCAACTTGATCTTGATAGTGTTACGGTGATACATCTCTCGATGTTGTTACACCGCGCGAGTGTCAAGTAGCAAATAATTTACATGGAGCCACTCTTCACTATGTCAGCGAAAGTGACTACTGTTCTTCTAAAGTGATATTCCGGTTCAGAGGAAATTCCGGACAACAGTACCTACTACAGTTTGTTAAAGAAGACCGTGACATGATTCTTACTTCAGAATTTGTGTGCACCTCCTTCTTTTCCTTTCATATACTCAGAATATAAAAATAACCTGGTTGTACAAACTTCTTTTGCCTCTCGCGCGCTCTCAAAATCTCGGCTGCTGGTTGGGTTAGTGTAAAACTAGTTCTTATAAAGTTCTTGCGCAATCGGATGCGCAGGTGGGTCCTACTAAATAACTATAAAGAACCCTGGGGATTTATAATTATTACAAGTATGTAGACTGTTTTGACTACATTGGTTATTGGTGAAAGTGGAAATATAACTCAAATTAACGAATTTCCATCCACCTGTAGCTCGTTTTATTCATTTTATTGGAGAGAAAAAAATAGTCTTCATTTCCGCTCGTTAATTTCTGTCGTCTCGATCCCGATCAAATTAAAGAACTCAAAGCTCTCTGATAATTCATATCTTCCAAAATTATTTGTCAAATTTGTTTATTTTGGACATATTAACATTTATTTCCTGACAAATTGCAATGTTTGATAGATCACGGTAATATATTATTATAATTTACACTATCATCAATGCTTGAATTAGTTAAGGAGTCTACATATTTGTAATAATTAAAAATCGTTAGAGTTCTCAAAGGTTCCCTGTTTAGTAAGACCGTGCACGGGTCTTATCAATTTAAATGTATCTATCTGAATTCAATTTAACATCACATATGTATTCTAAGCCCCATCCTCTAAATTGTCAAATTTATATCAACTTGTAAATATGAACCACTATATAACAAGTTTACATTCACCATAAGAGTTTTTAGTTCTTTATTGGGGGGGGGGGGGGGGGGGGGGGGGGGGGGGGGGGGGGGGGGCATTGAGATCACGCTGCGTGTTAGCTATAGACTAGTCAATCTCTCAAAATTTAAGCCAAACCTCAAACACTGATATTGGTACAAAGCTAACTACCACTTAAAATAACTGTAATCATTTAAGTAACATATTAAAACTATATACAAAATTATAATTTAAAGGAAAATTTCATTTTGATTCAAATATTGGGCTTTCATTAAGAGGTACATTATCATGTAACAGGAAGGGGGGATATACAACATACTAGACCGGGGTCGAGGCCGAGTCCCCTGAATCTCTAGTCATGTGACCTACCAGTTTCCAACTGAGCTATCTGACCACCGGTGATCGAACCCGGCTGACCGCTGCTATAATGCCGGTCCTATTAAACAGAGAACACTAGACATGTGTAGCCTAATTATTACGGATATGTGAACTTTTTTACTGAATGGGTTATTGATAATAATGCATACATGAATTAAAGTAACAAATCCTCATACATTTACAAACTGTTTTATTCACTTCATTCAAGTAAAATGATTTCCCCTTGCAGCTCTTTACTTTGTGTAATCTCGTATAATGAAGTAAAAGGGTTTACACACTGTTTAGTAGCACACTTTTCCGTGCCAAAAATAAGAACTGTTCAAATTTACTGACCAGTTGCAATTCCTTTGCACGTCCGGTAATGCAATCCACGACCCCCCCCCCCCCCCCCCCCCCCTCCCCGGATAACCAACCATGTCACTTACTATTCACGACTGAAAATTTCAATGATCAATTCTAGGCTTGTGAATAACTCTCAGTGTAGTCCTTGCAAAAACTGGAGGGGGGGGGGGGGGTCAAATATGTTGCAATTTATTTAATGATTGAATGCGAATGCTGAAATATTTCATCATTGTGTTAAAACTAGGATTCTGTAAAATAGTATACACATTGTTAAAATTTCCTCATTTGAAACGTGTGATTGCTGCAAGGGGGTTATTATATGAATTTTATCTTTTTAATTACTAGTAGCTAGATAGGTGTGTATGTGGAGGGAGGGTAAAGACAAACATTTAAGAACCTCGCATCTATGCGCAGTATACGTAGTGTCAAGTTTAATTAGATGGAAAACTGTGCAATGATGAAGGTTTACTTCCAGTGTTTCCTTTGATATCTGCATCGAGAAAAGAATTATAAGTTTTATTTCTTTATTCCAGAAAAAAGTAGAAAAGATGTTCCGCGTGTTTAGTGCAGATGAATTTTCAGACGAAGATATTTTATATTCTGAAATGAAACGATTTTTTTTTATCCAATCAGCATCGTTGTTAAGTCATCACTTTAGAAGTTATTAAATTATAAAATATTATAGCATTTTGCTTCATATCAAATTTTGTATATCGATTTCATACAAAGGATTATAGCATTTCACTCCTAATCAAATTCTGTATAATGGTTTCATACATGTATTATATATATTTCTGAATTCAACCAGTAAAGTACTTTTGTAAATACTGTTTGTAGTACAGATCTGAAAGAGCTACTTGTACAGAATTAATGGCGTTGAATAATTACCTTCTGAGAGGAACCTTTTTACACAAACGGGTGATAGAATTACATTATTGTGTTGTTTACCACAATATCATGACGTCATACAGTTTTACAAACATACTTATATTTATTATTTGAATAGTCTATACAGGTGTACATTTCATACTCAGTGATATCCATTATGACTAGATATTTTAAAGTTATTAATGCAAAGGGAAATAACTCATATTTCTCAGACTATCTAGATATTTCATGACAAGAGTTGTCCTTCTTCACTAAAGATTTTAAACTTCGCACAATCGTGTTTACTTTGAGATGTATCACGGAAGAGACATTATATGTCGAAATGCGCATCTGGTGCAACAAAATTGGTACCGTACAAGTTTTACATTATGACCCCTGGGTCGAGGCCTCTACTGGTAGATTGTTAGTCCCCGAGGGTCTTTACAGCCCAGTAGATACGTACTTCTACATTTACAGCCCAGTAGATACGTACTTCTACATTTACAGCCCAGTAGATACGTACTTCTACATTTACAGCCCAATAGATACGTACTTCTACATTTACAGCCCAGTAGATACGTACTTCTACATTTACAGCTCAGTAGATACGTACTTCTACATTTACAGCCCAGTAGATACGTACTTCTACATTTACAGCTCAGTAGATACGTACTTCTACATTTACAGCCCAGTAGATACGTACTTCTACATTTACAGCTCAGTAGATACGTACTTCTACATTTACAGCCCAGTAGATACGTACTTCTACATTTACAGCCCAATAGATACGTACTTCTACATTTACAGCCCAGTAGATACGTACTTCTACATTTACAGCTCAGTAGATACGTACTTCTACATTTACAGCCCAGTAGATACGTACTTCTACATTTACAGCTCAGTAGATACGTACTTCTACATTTACAGCCCAGTAGATACGTACTTCTACATTTACAGCTCAGTAGATACGTACTTCTACATTTACAGCCCAGTAGATACGTACTTCTACATTTACAGCCCAATAGATACGTACTTCTACATTTACAGCCCAGTAGATACGTACTTCTACATTTACAGCCCAGTAGATACCTACTTCGCTACTAGCTTGAAAATACGGATGTATACTTAATTGCTGGAATAAAATTTTGCATTCTGTACATCCCCTCAGGACAAAGAGTTTATTGTGATGTCATACTTTAAGATATTTTCATTGCTGTATAATGTGCAAAATAAATAGAAACAAGTTTATGCAAAAGGATAACGATTTTAACATGTGTTTATATACAGATTTTTTATTTCTCTGCACTCGGCTCCCCTGAATAGATAAATGATATTGATTTATTACATAGAGATGCTGGGTACCTCTAATAAAAAAATGATTTATTGATTTATTACATAGAAATATTGATTACCCGTCATAGATAAATGGTATTGATTTATTACATGGAAATGTTGGGTACCTGTCATAAATAAATGGTATTGATTTATTACATAGAGATATTAATTACCCGTCATCAATAAATGGTATTGATTTATTATATAGAAATGTTGGGTACCTGTCATAAATAAATGGTATTGATTTATTACATAGAGATATTAATTACCCGTCATCAATAAATGGTATTGATTTATTACATAGAGATATTAATTACCCGTCATCAATAAATGGTATTGATTTATTATATAGAGATGTTGGGTACCTGTCATAAATAAATGGTATTGATTTATTATATAGAGATGTTGGGTACCTGTCATAAATAAATGGTATTGATTTATTATATAGAGATGTTGGGTACCTGTCATAAATAAATGGTATTGATTTATTATATAGAGATGTTGGGTACCTGTCATAAATAAATGGTATTGATTTATTACATGGAAATGTTGGGTACCTGTAAAGTACGAAACGAAATCTACCGAAACGAAGCGCAACCAACCGAAACGAAACCTAACGACACGAAACAGATTATTTTAACCATGATAATTAGAACTGGTAGCCCAGGTCCCTCCCATACATATGTATACACATACACAACACATACGTACACACATATATAATTCTTTAAAATATTTCAAACATTTATGGAGAGTATACCTCAAGCATCTCTTGCTTCGCCTTTGGGCAAAAATACATCTTTATATGTTTTAGTGTTTTTGCTTTAAAGTATTTGTATACATGGGGTATTGTTGGTTTTATAAGATAAACAAGTGTTGTTAAAGCGCGGAACGGAAAATGGGGAGAGGATTTTGATAATTAGAATAATTATAATGTAGCAAAGTCAACACAAAAAATCAGACAAATGTGTTTTATTTTGATTAAAATCAAGTTTTTGTAACTTTTCATAAGCGGGTAAACAATTTTATTTTAAACTTCTCTGCCATAAATTGAGTATGCTAAGTTGAGTATTTGTGAAAAAAAGTTCCCAAAGCTCTTTACAAGAATCTTAATTTAACATTGACAGATGTTTGGTGTTAGCAAGCAGAGGGTAGACAATGGGAAGAGCACACAGGGTTTAATACCTAGCCCCGCCCTCATGGCAAAACATCTTTAACGCACATGTATTTACACATAAAACAGGTATACTTACATTCTTCACGAATATAATTTATATGTGATGATTGTCACAGGGATTGAAATACTATTTCTCTATCAGATTAGTTAAACAGCTCGGTTATACAATCTTTTCATGATAGATTATGTTGTGCAGGTCTAAGGATTGAAACAAAGAAAATATTCGTGAATACGGAGCGCTGTATGAATGTTGTACATGTCTATAAAAAATGATCAATTCTATCTGTGAATACAAAGCGTTGTATCAATGTTGTACAGGTGTAGGAATTTATAAATTCTATCTGTGAATACAAAGCGTTGTATCAATGTTGTACAGGTGTAGGAATTTATAAATTATATCTGTGACTACAAAGCGTTGTATCAATGTTGCACAGGTGTAGGAATTTATAAATTCTATCTGTGAATACAAAGCGTTGTATCAATGTTGTACAGGTGTAGGAATTTATAAATTCTATCTGTGAATGCAGAGCGTTGTATCAATGTTGTACAGGTGTAGGAATTTATAAATTCTATCTGTGAATACAAAGCGTTGTATCAATGTTGTACAGGTCTACGAATTTATAAATTATACCTATGAATACAAAGCGTTGTATCAATGTTGTACAGGTCTACGAATTTATAAATTCTACCTATGAATACAAAACGTTTTATCAATGTTGTACAGGTCTAGGAATTTATAAATTATACCTATGAATACAAAACGTTGTATCAATGTTGTACAGGTGTAGGAATTTATAAATTATATCTGTGACTACAAAGCGTTGTATCAATGTTGTACAGGTGTAGGAATTTATAAATTATATCTGTGACTACAAAGCGTTGTATCAATGTTGTACAGGTCTAGGAATTTATAAATTATACCTATGAATACAAAACGTTGTATCAATGTTGTACAGGTCTAGGAATTTATAAATTATACCTATGAATACAAAACGTTGTATCAATGTTGTACAGGTGTAGGAATTTATAAATTATATCTGTGACTACAAAGCGTTGTATCAATGTTGTACAGGTCTAGGAATTTATAAATTATACCTATGAATACAAAACGTTGTATCAATGTTGTACAGGTCTACGAATTTATAAATTATATCTGTGAATACAAAACGTTGTATCAATGTTGTAAAGGTCTAGGAATTTATAAATTATATCTGTGAATGCAGAGCTGTAAAGGTCTAGGAATTTATAAATTATACCTATGAATACAAAACGTTGTATCAATGTTGTACAGGTCTAGGAATTTATAAATTATACCTATGAATACAAAACGTTGTATCAATGTTGTACAGGTCTAGGAATTTATAAATTATATCTGTGACTACAAAGCGTTGTATCAATGTTGTATAGGTCTGGGAATTTATAAATTATATCTGTAAATACAAAGCGTTGTATCAATGTTGTAAAGGTCTAGGAATTTATAAATTATATCTGTGAATGCAGAGCTGTAAAGGTCTAGGAATTTATCAATTATATCTGTGAATGCAGAGCGTTGTATCAATGTTGTACAGGTCTAGGAATTTATAAATTATATCTGTAAATAAAAAGCGTTGTATCAATGTAGTAAAGGTCTAGGAATTTATAAACTATACCTATGAATACAAAGCGTTGTATCAATGTTGTACAGGTCTAGGAATTTATTAATTATATCTGTGACTACAAAGCGTTGTATCAATGTTGTATAGGTCTGGGAATTTATAAATTATATCTGTAAATACAAAGCGTTGTATCAATGTTGTAAAGGTCTAGGAATTTATAAATTATATCTGTGAATGCAGAGCTGTAAAGGTCTAGGAATTTATCAATTATATCTGTGAATGCAGAACGTTGTATCAATGTTGTACAGGTCTAGGAATTTATAAATTATATCTGTGAATGCAGAGCGTTGTATCAATGTTGTACAGGTCTAGGAATTTATAAATTATATCTGTGACTACAAAGCGTTGTATCAATGTTGTACAGGTCTAGGAATTTATAAATTATACCTATGAATACAAAACGTTGTATCAATGTTGTACAGGTCTACGAATTTATAAATTATATCTGTGAATACAAAACGTTGTATCAATGTTGTAAAGGTCTAGGAATTTATAAATTATATCTGTGAATGCAGAGCTGTAAAGGTCTAGGAATTTATAAATTATACCTATGAATACAAAACGTTGTATCAATGTTGTACAGGTCTAGGAATTTATAAATTATACCTATGAATACAAAACGTTGTATCAATGTTGTACAGGTCTAGGAATTTATAAATTATATCTGTGACTACAAAGCGTTGTATCAATGTTGTATAGGTCTGGGAATTTATAAATTATATCTGTAAATACAAAGCGTTGTATCAATGTTGTAAAGGTCTAGGAATTTATAAATTATATCTGTGAATGCAGAGCTGTAAAGGTCTAGGAATTTATCAATTACATCTGTGAATGCAGAGCGTTGTATCAATGTTGTACAGGTCTAGGAATTTATAAATTATATCTGTAAATAAAAAGCGTTGTATCAATGTAGTAAAGGTCTAGGAATTTATAAACTATACCTATGAATACAAAGCGTTGTATCAATGTTGTACAGGTCTAGGAATTTATTAATTATATCTGTGACTACAAAGCGTTGTATCAATGTTGTATAGGTCTGGGAATTTATAAATTATATCTGTAAATACAAAGCGTTGTATCAATGTTGTAAAGGTCTAGGAATTTATAAATTATATCTGTGAATGCAGAGCTGTAAAGGTCTAGGAATTTATCAATTATATCTGTGAATGCAGAACGTTGTATCAATGTTGTACAGGTCTAGGAATTTATAAATTATATCTGTGAATGCAGAGCGTTGTATCAATGTTGTACAGGTCTAGGAATTTATAAATTATATCTGTGAATACAAAACGTTGTATCAATGTTGTACAGGTCTACGAATTTATAAATTATACCTATGAATACAAGACGTTGTATCAATGTTGTACAGGTGTAGGAATTTATAAATTCTATCTGTGACTACAAAGCGTTTATCAATGTTGTATAGGTCTAGGAATTTATAAATTATACCTATGAATACAAAATGTTGTATCAATGTTGTACAGGTCTAGGAATTTATAAATTATACCTATATGAATACAAAACGTTGTATCAATGTTGTACAGGTCTAGGAATTTATAAATTATACCTATGAATACAAAACGTTGTATCAATGTTGTACAGGTCTAGGAATTTATAAATTATACCTATGAAAACAAAACGTTGTATCAATGTTGTACAGGTCTAGGAATTTATAAATTATACCTATGAATACAAAACGTTGTATCAATGTTGTATAGATCTAGGAATTTATAAATTATACCTGTGACTACAAAGCGTTGTATCAATGTTGTACAGGTCTAGGAATTTATAAATTATATCTGTGAATACAAAACGTTGTGTCAATGTTGTACAGATCTAGGAATTTATAAATTATACCTATGAATACAAAACGTTGTATCAATGTTGTACAGATCTAGGAATTTATAAATTATACCTATGAATACAAAACGTTGTATCAATGTTGTACAGGTCTAGGAATTTATAAATTATACCTATGAATACAAAACGTTGTATCAATGTTGTGCAGGTCTATAAGGATTGCTAAATTCTCTCTGTGAATCCAAAGCGTTGTATGAATGTTGTGCAGGTCTCTAGGGATTGCTAAATTCTATCTGTGAATACAAAGCGTTGTGTGAATGTTGTGCAGGTCTATAAGGATTGCTAAATTCTATCTGTGAATCCAAAGCGTTGTATAAATGTTGTGCAGGTCTATAGGGATTGCTAAATTCTCTCTGTGAATACAAAGCGTTGTGTGAATGTTGTGCAGGTCTATAAGGATTGCTAAATTCTATCTGTGAATACAAAGCGTTGTATAAATGTTGTGCAGGTCCATAGGGATTGCTAAATTCTCTCTGTGAATACAAAGCGTTGTGTGAATGTTGTGCAGGTCTATAAGGATTGCTAAATTCTATCTGTGAATACAAAGCGTTGTATGAATGTTGTGCAGGTCTATAGGGATTGCTAAATTCTATCAAATATATTTTTTGAAAATCTTCTCTGGACCAATTTCAATAAAACGTGTTACACAACATGTGAAGGATATGACCGAGATGCCTAGATGCCTCGGTTGTTCAGGTTGTTAAATCATCGTATTGACCTCAGTCAGTAATCATACAACTGTATTAGTGGAGTGATGAAGTTTGAACAATAACTTACCTTAATTAGTGACACACTGTGCTCCAGTTCCTTAGTATTTCAATGTCATTGTATTAGAATATGGCTTATTCCGATCGCATCAAATATTGATTGCCCTTTAGAATGATTTAAATTAAACAACACTTTTTTCCTGCATATGCAGTTATATCTAGTCAATAAACAGTCACAACTCAGTCTGATGAGGTTCACCCTTGTCTCAAATGAACCGATCGTTTGGAGAGGTTCTTAAACAATGATTGATATCCTGAGAAAAGACGACATTTAATATCTCATAATGACAAGGATCAAGTCAAACAGCGGTCTATGTAATCAATATAGAGTGACAAATCAGTTTTTCAAAGTTCGTCATCACTCCTATTAAATTAAACCTATTGTGTAGTGACGTTTTGAAATAACGTTTAAATACCATAATATGATCAGAAGAAAGAATCGATGCATCCCTTACAATGGAGATATTTAAGTTAACAGTAAAGATTCTCCCCAGGCGCGCTAAGATGACACTTTAAATGATCTTATCTTTCTGGGCTGTCGTGTGATTCCTATTGTGTTATGTTTATGCTATGTATTTGGGAACCGCCCGTGAAGTACACACACAGAGAATAACACCCCTACAGTGGAAAATGAATGCCTAACACTAAAATATATTCCATCTGAAATGTACACAACAGACCATAGTTTATAATATAAGATAGCGTGTTTAATTCATTTTTTTTTATTTTTTAATTTTCACTTTATTTGAATGTTTAAAAACCTCTTTCACTCTTCAATATGTGTTCTCTCATTCCAAAGGTTTTATACAAATTCAAATATGATATATGTTCCAATAATTTTTATTAGAATTCTTAGATCTGTAGAAAAGTCGTGCGGACGAAATATTCCATAATAGAATTACCGTTGTAGTAATTTACTTTGTTGAGACGCGTCAGAGATTTGTATTGTATTGGAGTAATTATCGTACGACTTTTTTCTCCCCTAGGAAAGCGATGGATTTGGTCAGTTTAGTTGTGCATCATATGTATTCCCTTTTGCATGTTCCAGATTCCAACGTACTCTCTCATCTATACAATTGTTATGGTCAAGGTCAAAGATTTTGTGGACAGTCAGACGGACAAATCGAAAACTATGTATTACCAAAATGGAACCTAATTCCCAATCACTGGATATAGAAACATAGCTAAATAAAGGCATGGACAGTGAATAAAATTACGATTTTGTTTTTGGCATAATTTTATATACAAATGTTGAACGCGAACAATATTAACGCATGGTCTAAGAACACGGAAGTTAACAAAAGTGGCATGACGCATAAAGCTGCACGTGAAGACGGGTACTGACAAGTAACTTTCTCACAATGTTAAAAATACACATCCTGCACTGAAAAAAAAAAGGATAACACATGAAGAATAATGGACATTTTGAAATATTGTCAACAGTAAATGAATTCAGGTGTCAATGTCCTCGAAACAAGAAAACGAAAGAAAGAAAATATCACCCAATATTACAATACTACGGCGAATAGTTTCGTAATGTTACATGCAAGCTTCAAAATATCACACCGGTAAATGTTCAATCAAAATAAACTCATTCAATTGTATATCCATACATTTAAACGATTTTTATGCGCGATTTTTCTCATTTCCCCTTATTTGTTATTTTTCAATTGTTGTACCTCTGATAAGGTAATATGTTGCAATTTTTAGAAATAATAAATTGTTTACAAACGAGCTGTTTGATGTTGAATTTATCTGAATATTGAAGCAATTGATATGGGTCGGAACACCGTTCTATATTTGCATATCATACGTAATCGGAATGACTATTTTATGTTTTTAAACCATATGCATTTGGGGCGCCGAGTTATACTTTAATATTGTACGCAATCGGAACACCATTTTATATTTCCTTCTTATAAGCAATCGAAATGCAGTTTTATAGTTGCAACGTAAATGGTTGAGTTGTCTATATCGTTTAGGTATGTAAAACTTACACGGTACCAATTTTGATGCACCAGATGCGCATTTCGACAAATAATGTCTCTTCAGTGATGCTCAACCGAAATGTTTGACATCCAAAATAACAATGAAGTTTTAGAGCTATTATAGGAAAAAACAGTGTGCCACAAAAAAAGTGGAGTCAAATTCCTCGAAGGATAAGAGCTATGCGTGAGGGAGATAATCCTTAATTTTGAAATGAATTTGTAAATTTTATAACAGCAATTAAATATACATCCGTATTTTCAAGCTAGTAACAAAGTACTTAGCTACTGGGCTGTAGAGGTATCCAATACATTGTGTAAGTATCTAACACATTATATTGACCTCAACGTGTTAGTAATTGTATGATACATATGAAGGATGAAGTTTGAACAATAACTTACTTTAATTAGTGACATACCTTGCTCCAGTTCCTTAACGTTTCATTGTCGTTGTATGAAAACTACATTTCTTATTCTGATATCATCAAATAATGATTACATTTTAAAATAATTTAAATGAAACAACACTTTTTCTCCTGTTTACTCATATTCAGATCTCGTCAATAAACAGCCACAAATCTATCTTCTGAGATTCACATTTCTTTCAAATGAACATATCGTTTTCAGAGGTTTCTAAATAATGATTAACATCTTCTGAAAAGACTTTATTTAATATCTTACAATTAAAGGATCAATTAAAAAACCGATCTATGTAATCAATATAGAGTGACAAATCAGGTTCTTTAAAGCTTCACATTACTTCTACCAAATCAAAGCTTATGTGTATTGGAGTTTTGAAATAACGTTTAAATACCATGATATGATCAGAAGAAAAAACCGATGCATGCCTTACATTGAATATGTTGACAGTAATGATTCTCCCCAGGCGCGCTAAGATGGTATGTGGAATGATGCTATCTTTATGGGCTGTAGTATGATTGTTATTGTGCTAGATTTAGTCTGTCTATTTAGGAACCGACCGTGAATTACATATGCAAAAAAATAACACCCCTACAATGCAAAATGAGTATCTTCCACTAAAACATATTTCGTTTGAAATATACACAACAGAAGGTAGATTGTGATATAACATAGCGTGTTCATTTATTTCTTCTTCTTTTTTTTTCATTTTTACTTTACTTGAATAGTTAGAAATGCGATCTCACTCCTTAATATGTTTTGTCTCATTTAAGATGTCCTATGACAATTCAAATATTGCCGTTGCAGTATTTTATTTGTTAAGAATCGTCAGAGTTGGTATTGTATTAGAGCAATTATCGTGCGACTTTCTATCTAAGTTTTAAAATAAAGTGTTAACACCATGATACCATCTGAGAAAGAACTGATGCTCGTTGTACAATGGAGATGTTTACATTAACAATTATTGATTCTCCTCAGCGGCGTTAAGATGATGTTTTGAATGATGCTATCTGTCTGAGGCTGTATTGTTATTCCTATTGTGCTATGTTTAGCCTATGCATTTGGGAATTGTCCATGAAGTACACATACAAGGAATAATGCCCCTACAATACAAATTAAAGATCTTGCATTGAAATATATTTCATTTGAAATAAACACAACAGTACATAGACTACGATATAAGGTAGCGTGTTCCGTTCATTATTTTCATTTTCACTTCATTATAATGTTTAAAAAGCTCCTTCACTCTTCAATCTATTTTATCTCATTTTAAAGACCCTATGAGAATTCAAAGAAAAAAATCAATAACATTCCAATACTTTTCACTGTGGTTTTTAGTTGTATAGAAAGGTTGTGAATCGTGTGTCCTCTTTTTCGCTGGTTCCGTCTTACAACATTCTCCTTCATCTATTGTAGTGTTATGATCAAGGTTAGAGATTTAGCAAAGACACAGACAGCCAAATAAAACATTACATGTCCACGAAATGGACCCTAATCCCTGATCACTGGACATAAAGCCAAATAAAAACATGAACTGTAAATAAAAAAAATATACATATCACTGTTGAAAATATGCACCCTACACTAAAAATAAAAAAGAGAGGATAGATATGAAGAGAGATGGACATTTCAACAGATTATCAACAGTAAATGAATTCAAGTGTCAAAGTTCTCAAAACAAGGACACAGAAGAAAACAAAGGAAAGAAACTTAACTACTACGGAAAATACTGTCGTCATCAATACATGCAAGTTTCAACTATTAATCAGGTAAATGTCCTATCAAGATAAACTCAATCAATCGTATATCCATATATTTGAAAGATTTTTATGCGCTGTTTTCTCATTCTCCTTATTCTCTTTTTAATTGTTGTGCATCTGATTAGGTAATATTCTGAATTTTTTTTTTACAAACGAAATGTTTACAAATCTGGGACTACTTCATAAGGTGCATCTCAGGCTGTTTACACACATGAAAGACACTTCTATTTCAGGGTAGTCTTGTTTGATAGTTAAACATAGAAATTGTCATTTAGAGCTCTGTTTTTTTTCAGAGGTCGACAGACGAGACAAGTAACGTAAAGCATTTCCAAGTGCGTTATTTGGTATCAATTTAAAAAAAACGATTTTTAATTATTTTTATCTATAGTAATATAAAGAGAATAAATATCGGTGCAATACCACCTTTTTATTACTCTTTAAAATTCTAAAGAAATTCTAGATTTTGTTAATGACTTCGTCGTTTCTCCTATGTCTACGGTGAATATATCTGAAAATTAGAATCAATCGACATGGGTCGGAACACCGTTTTATATCTGTGTATTATACGCAATCGGAATTATGTTTAATACTTAGACATCATATGATATTGGGACGCCTAATTATGCTTGTATATTATAAGCAGTCGAAACACAGTATTATACTTGACTATTATGAGGTATCGAAACACCATTTCATAATTCATTGTTATAAGCAATGGAACGCGGTTTTATATTTACACAGTAAATGGCTGAATTGTCTCTATTGTTTAAGTATCTAACACATTGTATTGACCTCAACGTGTTAGTAATTGTATGATAAAATATAGAAATTCATTTCAAAATTAAGGATTATCTCCCTCATGCATAGCTCTTATCCTTGGACGAATTTGGCTCCACTTTTTCGGCACGCTGTTTTTGGCTATATTTAGATCTAAAACTTCATAGCTTGAAAACACGGATGTATATGTAATTGCTGTTATAAAATTTAGAAATTCATTTCAAAATCAAGGATGATCTCCCTCACCCATAGCTCTCATCCTTAGACGAATTTGACTCCACTTTTTGGCACACTGTTTTTTCATATAATAGCTCTAAATTTCCATTGTTATTTCGGATTTCAAACATTTCGGTTGAGCATCACTGAAGAGACATTATTTGTCGAAATGCGCATCTGGTGCATCAAAATTGGTACCGTATAAGTTTTGCATTATACATATGAATGGTGAAGTTTGAACAATAACTTACCTTAATTAGTGACACACCTTGCTCCAGTTCCTTAACGTTTCGCTGTCGTTGTATGAAAACTACATTTCTTATTCTGATATCATCAAATAATGATTACCCTTTAAAATAATTTAAATGAAGCAACACTTTTTCTTCTGTTGATTTCTATTCAATAAACAGTCACAAATCACTCTTTTGAGATTCACATTTCTTTCAATGAACCTATCGTTTTCAGAGGTTTCTCAATAATGATTTAAATCTTCAGAAAAGAAGTCAATGAATATCTCGCAATGAAAAGGATCAAGTCAAAAACTGGTCCATGTAATTATTATAGAGTGACAAATCAGGTTTGTTTTTAAGTTCCTCATTACTTCTACCAAATTAAAGCTATTGTGTATTAAAGTTTTTAGATAAAGTTTAAATACCATGATATGATCAGAAGAAAGAATTGATGCCTCTGTTGCAATGGTGATGTTTAAATTAACAGTAATTGTTCTCCCCAGGCGCGCTAAGATGGTATGTGGAATGATGCTATCTTTCTGGACTGCAGTGTGATTGTTATTGTGCTATGTTTAATCTATGTATAAAATGGTATGTATTTGTGAATTGTTCGTGAAGTACACATACAGAGAATAATGTCCCTAAAATGCAAAATGAATGTCTTACACTAAAATATATTTCAGTTGAAACGGAACACAGTTGAAATATACCAAAAATATAAGATAATGTGTTCGATCCAGTTCCATTTTCCATTTTTTGTTTAAATTTGAATGATTTAAAACCTCCCTCATCCTTCAATATGTTTTTTCCCATTTAAGATGTACTATGAAAATTCAAATGCTGTATAATGACTGAAGTCTTGCCCAATACGGAGTAAAACTATAATAAATCAATCAACAATTTTCATTGGAATTTTTAGTTCTATAGAAAAGTCATCAGGATCAAATACTCCATAGTAAAATTGCCGTTGCTGTACTTTACTTAGCTAAGACTCGTCACAGACTTGTATTGTATTGGGGCAATTATCGTGCGATTTATCCCCTAGTATAGCGATGAAAATTTGGTAGAACTAAACACTTACCCATTTCTCTAAAAGGATCTGGTTGCAATACTTTACTTTGTTACGAGTCGTGCGAGTTTTGTATTGTATTAGAGCAATTACCGTGCGATATTTTCGTCCGTAGAATGATGATGGCAATTTGTTAGAATTAGACACCCACCCTTTTCTCTACAAGAATTTGGTGAGTTTGATTGTGCACCTTATATATTCTCTTTTGCAGGTACTGAAATCCAGCACTCCCACTTATCTATGCAATTCTTTTGGTCAAGGTTAAAGACTTTGCGGACAGACGGAGAAATAAAAACGATATATCCACGAAATGGACAAGTGGAGCCAAATAAAGAAAGCGAACAGAATCATGTTTTTGTTTTCTCATAACCGTGTGCAAATGTTGAATGCAAACAAGTTCTTGAGAGACATTTATTCGAACGCATTGTGTAAGAATACAGAAGTTAACGAAAGTGGCATGTCGGAGACAGATGTAAGTGGAGACGGGTGCAGACAAGTAACTTTCTCACGCTGTTAACATACGCATCCTAAACTAAAAATAAAACAAGAGCAGAAGAAATATGGACGTTTTAAAACATCATCAATGTATACTTAGCATTGTGTTCAAGAACAAAAACTGTAACTGTTAATGTTAATAATGTTTTATTTTGATAATTTTATAGATGTAAGATTTTATGTCATACTGTCTTTTATTTTCATTTAATTGTTTTATCTTATTGTTGCATTCCTCACCGCTACCCTTGTGTAGAGTAATCCGTTTGATATAAGTCGCTATATGAATTATATTTATTACTATCAAATGAATTCAGGTGTCAAAGTCCTTAAAACAAGAAACAAAAGAAAGGAAAATTCACAATACTACATAGAAAACTTTCGTTATCGTTACATGCGAGCTTCGAAATATCAATCCGGTAAATGTCGAATCAAAACTCAACCAGTCATATAGCCATGTATTCAATAGAGGTTTAGGTGCTGTGTTTTTCATGTTCCCTATTTTGTTTCTCTTATAATGTCTGTACCCCTGATTAGGATTTTTTCTGCTATTTGTAGAAATGATCAATTGCAATTGTTTAGAAATGTAAACACCATATGCAGGATAATGTAATATTGCTACGTAAATATGAGAAGTTGACAATGGAGAAGTTAAAATCATCCTGTCTGTTATATAGTTGTTAGTTTGCCTTTAATATCTAGCTTCAACAAAGTATCTAAGTATGAATGTGGATAACTCCGTTTACTTGATCAGGATATAGGGCTCACGGCGGGTGTTACCGGTCGACAGGGGATGCTTACTCCTCCTAGGCACCTGATCCCACCTCTGGTATGTCCAGTGGTCCGTGTTTGCCCCACTATCTATTTTGTATTGCTTGTAGAAGCTATGAGATTGATCACTGTTCGTTATCTTCACCTTTCATGAAGCAGAAGTGGACGACTCTGTGATTTTTTTTTATTTCGAGGTCACTGGGAAATATTGAATCGCCATATGTATCATACGCTAAAAATAAAGAGAGAACAAAACATGAAGAGATATGAATATTTTAAAAGAGTATAAACTGTGAATGTATTCAGGTGTCAAAGTCCTTAAAATCTTCAAGCTATCGTCCAGTAATTGTTTATTCGAAACAAACTTCATCAATCGTATATCCATGACTTTGCCCCCTTACAAAAATATTAACATCTGTGAAGGAGAAACTTCAAACGTACTGTATGACTACATGTGCCAGAAGTGGTGTAAATCAAAATTCTTAAGAACATTTAGCAAACCTGAATTCGCAAAACTTTTCTCAAATCAACAACATCAAAATGTATGACTTTTCAACACTTTACACGACAATTCCTCACGATGAATCAAAGTTTTTAACATCATAGACAGTTGCTTCTTCAACAAAAATAGAAAACACAAACTTTCCCATTTAGTAACCAAAACATTACTTTGTTAAACGCAGAAGTACTCTGAAGTTGAAATTTAAAAAAATATGCTGGAGTTCCCCATTGCCAATATCTTCGTTGTCTTTGGTGTCCAAGTCTTTCATCAGTCTGTTGGAATCCCCAGGTGCATGAATTGTTTTCCTTTGTTAGCTGACCTGTTTTCCCATTACTTCAAGGCAGAATTTATTCCAAAACTTCTACGTGAGAAGAAAATATATCTTGCTGTGGGCTTCAATTTGACTTGAAATATATTGACGAAGTATCTATTAACAATGATATTTTTGATGATAACTTACTTGATCAGGATATAGGGTTCACGGCAGATGTGACCGGTTGACAGGGGATACTTACTCCTCCTAGGAATCTGATCCCACCTCTGGTGTGTCGAGGTCTGTGTTTACTCAGTTATCTATTTTGTATTGCTTAAAGGGGTTATTAGATTGATCACTGTTCGCTATCTTCACCTTTCATTTGCGAATTCGTTTTACCCGGTTGGCCACATAGGTGAATATGCGTTTAGTTTCATTTCTAATATAGCCCAAGAATATCTTACTGTCTGTAAAACATCGAATCGAGTCAAAAATAGTATCAATCTCTGAGGAAATAAGTTCATACAGTTTCGCTGCCAATACGGCCCCACACAATTCATTCCAATCTTGGCACAGTATGTCCATGTTTAGTTGCCAGTTTAGATTTACCAATAACGAAACCAAGTTTCTGATTCCCTGTGTCTGAAATAAGTTTGAGAAATGCAACAGCTGCAATTGCCATGGTTGAATCATCTGAGAATATCAGTGATTCTGTAAAACTTGCCTTACTGCCAGACATCTCACCAAATAGATGTACGAGGGATCTGCAAACTTTCTAAGACTTTCAAGGTTGAAGAAATCAGGTGCCAAAGGTTCATCCCAGTTTAATCCACTTGTCATAGCTTCACGTAGAATACTGTTTCCTGCAATTGTCACAGGTGCAACAAATCCGAGTAGATCAAACAAACTGTTGACAGAAGAGAGGACGCCACGTCTAGTAAATGGTTTCTCCTCCAGGTTTACTTTGAACATGAAATTGTCATATTTAAGGTTCCCACAGATGTCTATGCTCCTATGTGTCGGTAGATCATCTGCCCACAGTTCTGTGTCTTACAAATCTTTAGCCAGGTCCTGAGAATCGAAGGCAGATAAAACTTCACTAGACTTGGATCCTATCTTATTTAGCCACAAACAGACATGTTCTATCAATGCCTTCTTAGTACGCCTAAGTATTGCCGATGAATGAGAAGAGCATCATCCACATACAATCCTTTGGGAATCCGGGTTATAATAGGTCGTCAGTACCCCTTGCTTGTCGACTAAATGGGGCGGTCCTTCGGATGAGACTAAGACAACCGAGGCCCCGTGTCACAGCGGGTGTGGCACGATAAAGATCCCTCCCTGTTCAATGGCCATAAGCGCTGAACATAGGTGTAAATTACGATGCCCGAAGATTTTCATATCTGAACCATAATGTGGCTCTGTGACATCAGCTGCACGACGTAGTCCATAAATCGCCAGGGGAGAGACTATTACCGAAGACGTGTACTTTCAATTTGTAGTCCACCAGAGGTTGTTCAAAGCAATTGTCCTTATGACAAATTAATTTCAAGTGAAGTCTATGTTGAATATCCACTAGGAACCTGTAAAACATCTGTTCTATGTATGTAACTACTGCTACAAGTTCTCTTCTGAATCTTGGTAATGCACCCACTAACTTAATTAAATCTGATCCGCTCATTAGGGCATCGTTGAGTGATGGTCCGCCGCATTTTGCAGACGAGTAAAAAACTCCAAGGATTTTCTCTTTCTTCTGGGGATAATACACACCAAAGAGAGGTCAGTACCAACATACTGTGTTTGGCGGAAGTTGTGGTGCCAATTTAATGTGACCAGCTTCAAACAAGTTCCTCATAAATTCAAGAAAATGAGTTTTCTGGGTTGAGTTCTTCATTAAACTTCTGTCAATTGCTTGCTGTCGATTGTTTGGTTAATATATTGTATCCTTTTAAAGGGTAAGGAAACAATGCAATGCCCCGACGAGTCTTTTTTCATATCACTGTCCATCTGAGCCAATACTTCTCAATCTTTAAAAGACATTGACGGTTGGTTGTCTCTACTGGTTCTCCTCAATGTAAAACTTATACGGTACCAATTTTGTAAAATACTGTTTGTTTTTCAATACAGTGAAACTCCTCCAAACTGGCCCCTCAGAAAACCCTGAATATTGGCCGATTTTCAAAGTCCTGGAAGAAATCTTAACATTTCCTTACAAAGAAAGTCTTACAAAACCGGCCACCCCTGAAAACCGGACATCGGCCACTTTTTAAAGTTAACAAACACGTGTAACACTTGGCTAATCCTTCTAAATTCTGTACGAAGTGTAAACAACAGTTAGGAACATATTGAATGAATAAGTACCAAACGCCATATTGTTGCACCATACTATCGTAAGCGGTAGTGAATAAAGAACAAACCCATGACTGTTAATGATCATTATTGAATAGTAAATTAATTTTCTTGGTTTTCATAGGCTTAAAATTCCTAATAAATATCTAAATTACAATTTTACAATATTTACTACTGTACTTTTTAAAAACGCCAAAACAAATTTGTTAATTATATAAGCGTTGAATGTAAACATAGTGTTTATAGGTAAGAGGACTTCCATCAATAGCTTTCTGTGTTTTCTTCCAGTATCCTGTTATAGATATTCAGTTTAAAATTAGACGATTTTAGCGAGAATTTATAATTACCCGAGGGTAGAGACGGACTAATATGATCTATACCGATAATTTATCATAGATCACCAGAACAAAGTGAACAGTGCCTATTTTGACAACATTGAGATAAAATGTCTCTAAATGCTAAATTCTCGGTAAACCGGCCATTCCCATAAACCGGCCGTTTTTATCGGCCCGAGAGCCGGCCAGTTTAGAAAAGTTTCACTGTACATTCAGAAACCTGCATCGTATGGTTGCATGGCATCAAAATGCCAATGGATGGTTGTTCAGAAATCGAACACAACACTTTTGATAACGTCAGCAGATTTAGGTGTGTGGATTCCATCCAAACACGTACCTCCAGTACTTACCAAACCTAATGATAGATGTTTAGCATATGGTTGACATTGGCTGCTTCTTAGCTGATCAAGGACATGATATGCACTCAAGAGATCTCTGCCAATGAGTAATGATATGTTTGTAGGTGGAATCAAATCTGTTATCTTAGAAAGATGAGGATAATGAATGGCCAAATCAAAGGTTGGAATTTCATGACGATTGTTAGGAATAGCGTCACACTTAATCAAGATCGGTATATTAAATGTAGTCTGATTGTTCAATGGTTCAATGAGTTAATGAAAAAGCCATGAGAACGTCCGTCATTCACTACAGACGATTTACAACAAGTACATAGTTTGTATGATTCACAAGTACTATGGGGTCAAATATTTCAAAAGGTTTAGGTTTAGCTAGTGACTTCTTTCTCTGTTCTTCAAGTATGGCGTGCACATTAACTGGTGGGTATTCACTAATCCGGTGGTAAATGGTGAGTAGAAAATATTAGCGCACAATTTGCCTCTAAAATCCCCGCAGATTTATGTACAAGCTGCATTAACGTGTGTCACAGTTTCAGTCCGTGCTATGTGTCGAGGTAGTGTGGGTTTTTCACTTGTCAGTTTTTCCCGCCATTATTTTGGGAGGGTTTATTTAATGCGTCATCATGTATATCAGTGTAATGATGTCTGCTACCAAACGTGTTACATTTCACATACACACGACAGTCATTTATTTAATGCGTCATCATGTATATCAGTGTAATGATGTCTGCTACCAAACGTGTTACATTTCACATACACACGACAGTCATTTATTTAATGCGTCATCATGTATATCAGTGTAATGATGTCTGCTACCAAACGTGTTACATTTCACATACACACGACAGTCATTTATTTAATGCGTCATCATGTATATCAGTGTAATGATGTCTGCTACCAAACGTGTTACATTTCACATACACACGACAGTCATTTATTTAATGCGTCATCATGTATATCAGTGTAATGATGTCTGCTACCAAACGTGTTACATTTCACATACACACGACAGTCATTTGACAAATGTTTTCTATCACAGCACTTTAAACACTGACCATGCTTCCTCACAATATCCCTCTTTTCACCGATACTCTTTGTGCGGAAGGCATTACAGTCACTAGTAGAGTGGGATGAGTTTACTCCATCAAATGTGTCAAAGGAACTCAAAATCTTGTCGTACTTTGGATTGTCTTTAACAGCATCGACTTCTTGCAGGGTGTCTGAAAGACAAAATATCCCAGCTTGTTGCTAAAGTCAAATTTTACAATAATGTCCCATAACTTCCCCTTTAAAGCCTTTGCAACATGATCCGGACTACCATAATATAAATCTAGTCTTTCCTATGTCTCTTTAATTGCACCACTATGATCACTAGTATTAGAGTTCTTTATACTCTTCGCTTGTTCATAAGATTGTCCTTTAAGGTTGTGTATCATGAAGTTCAATAACTGGAGATGCATCAATTTCACTCACCACTTCCTTGAAAGTAGATTTCCATGCTAAGTAGATCTCGGGGTAACCAGCAAATTATTCCATTCGTTCTAAGATGAAACTTTTCTTATTCAAAACCTTTGTCATATCCAAAAAGAGCTGATTGAGTCCAACTGTCATTGTCTGATCACTCATATTCAATTGCGGCATACAACCCTCTGGAACAAAGTGTTCAGCAAGGGGGTTCAGTCTACTGTCTGGTGGGGTAAACGGTGGTGGGGTGACCATGTTAGACAATGTTGATTTCGTTGTTACAAATGGAGTTTATACCGAGGGTAAATCTGGTTAACAGTCTTTCTCTATCAGCCTCCTCTAAGTTTTCTCAACATCTACACTCTGATTTACAACATACCGGTTTGTGTGCGATGTAGTCCAGTCACTTTCTTCACTTTCACTAGCCACACTATGATCTTGAAGTTCCTCCTCGAGAATTTCCCTGCTAATTTCTGCTACTTCTCTCTCCTCTTCTGCTTTCATGTGGATCAATTGGCTATCAATGTTGGCCCTCTGCATGGGGATACCTGCTTCCACCTTCGCTCTCTGATATATAAATTCACTTTCCTTACCAACATACTCCAATTTCTTTATTCCTGTTTCAACCTTTATTTCTTCTGTAAATATAGGTCTGATGCTGCAATGCTTGTTTGTAATCTCAGAGACTTGCGAGTTGATTTCACTGATCTCGTCCGTGTTGAAGAAACGTTCCTTATGTTCACTAATTCCTCCAATTCTGAGTAAGAAGTTTCACTGATTCTTCCTCTAAGTGTAGAGCTCCTTCCACTTTGAACTGCACAGTGTCATAAATGAGTGTCTGAGATTGTAGCTCATTCAAACTGCCCTCTGTATGGGCCCTCTTGAGATAGTCCCAAAAAGTTTCATGCAATGCCAAATACTCAGCAAAGTTTCTCTTAATGCGATCGTTGGTCAGTTTCTTGGTAATCTCGTTTTCCGTATGTTCAATGACGAGAATATTTTCATCGATGAGTCTGCGTACTCAAACTAGTTTAGCTGAATAACTTTTTACTTCTTCATGAAACAAACCTTGTCTTTTTTTGTCATTTTTCGAACCGATTGAGTGTCAGGTTCCATCAAACAAAATGCTTCAACATCAAAGTTAGAAATGTAATCTATTTATTGTGTATAATCAGCCAAGGGTCTGGGACACACATCACTGTGAGACATTCTATGAAAGCTACAGAAAAATACCAAGAAATATGTAATTCATGTAAATTTTCAATAAACGAATACAGATTTACATGGACACATTGTGTCAAATCAGTCAACACATTCCAAAATTTAATTCAAAATCCTAACATCGCAAATTATGCATTGTATCAATTACTGAACAGTAGATAATTAATTTCGTCCTGTTCAAAAGACACAAATAATTTGCTATATTCCAAATTCTTTAATTCAAGACAGTTTAAAGATTCAAAACATTCCGAAATAGAAAATAGTAACGACTTGAAAATGCCATGCACATCATTTAACAGATTACCGATAATCTCCACAATGCAACCTTTGCATAGTGAAATAAACATTACAATATATCAGTCTGACAATTTTCAAGAATAAAACTTACATCGTTGCCGCTGTCTATGACAATAGAATTCTGTTAACAATCTCGTGCAAATGATACCGGAAATGAAATGCATACATAGAAAACAAAACCGTACATAATCAGATATGACAATTTCGGATCGACATGGCATAATGGCACTGCAGATGTTACTAATTAAAACACTATACGACTTAAATCTGGAGAATGAACTTCAAAGATACTGATTCAAAGGACTATGCGGAACTGAAATTATATGCAATTATTCTATATTTAATATGTTGATGTCTAGCAGAAATGGTCCCGATTATTTTAAATGTAGAGCGTCCCATTTAAAGTGAGTTCATTAATTATACAAACAAAATATGAAAGGAGCAAAATACTTTAACAGATCTGAAAATTCGTTATATTTTTTTTTCTGAGTCAAAAGATGTTTACATGATAGGATTAATTATATGATAAAGGTTTGTCATACTATTCTGTTGATATACGGCTTAGATAAGCTTCAGTATTAATTTGAAAACGTTAAAAATTGAAATCCCCGCCATCTATAGAGGCTGCCATGATGTGGAACTCTTTTGTATTCAAAACCACAAAAATCAAAAAATTTGACGTCACACTGTCTGTTTCCGATTTTGATGACATTTGATGATCATCAAAGAAGTGCGAGCGGTAGGACGTGTGAATAAATATGTTGATGCCTTCCCATCAAGCAGTTCATTACACTAAAGCAAAGGGAATGTGTGTAAAAAGCGTTTTATTTCAAACATATTTCATTGAGAAACACAACAGGATTGGGCCACAGGCATAGCCTATGTACGCCCTCTCCCAATGGTGGCAGGTAATTTAAAATAAATGATAGATTAATATTGATTTAATTGTTAAGCAAGAAGTTTTATTGGTAAAGACTGTCATTTATGGTATCAGTAAGTAATGTGTTATTCATAAAAGCAATATTGTGGTTAGGGTTGCCTTTCCCTTTAACCAGCAAACTGCAAATGTCAGTAATGTTTTGCCTAAATTTTTGTTTTGTCATTTTATTTAATGTTAGAATAATTACATTTACTAAATGTATTAGAACGCTGTAGAATTGTACATTCCGGAACTGTTCATTTTTATCAATTCCATATTAGTGTTTAGTTACGCATTGTCGAGCATATGCAAATGTTTTAACTTACATATGACGTAACACACAACGTGCGATATAAATTTTGTGTTTACATTAGTCATAATTTCCGGGCAGTTTGGTCAGAGAGAGAACAGGGTAATTTGATGTCTTATTATATGAGTTTATTGTTAATGTATGATTTTTTGCTCCAGATTTGATATTAGGCCTACATGTTCTGTAGTATCGTGTGTTTTACACATGGCGCGTACTGTGTGACGTGTATGTTTTATCGTCCATGAGATTTGCTGTACTTAGTTATCTAGCTTCGTACATCTATTTTGCAAACGTTTTACTATTATCTAATTAATGAACATATTATCACCGTTCGTTATTTTCACCTTTCATTATAGTACACAAATACTGAAGTATTGAGCATGAAGCCTATGCAGATAATTTTGATTACTTATGTAAAACTTATACGGTACCAATTTTGATGCACCAGATGCGCATTTCGACAAATAATGTCTCTTCAGTGATGCTCTACCGAAATGTTTGAAATCCGAAATAACTATGAAGTTTTAGAGCTAAATATAGCCAAAAACAGCGTGCCAAAAAAGTGGAGCCAAATTCGTCCAAGGATAAGAGTTATGCATGAGGGAGATAATCCTTAATCTTGAAATGAATTTGTAAATTTTATAACAGCAATTAAATATACATCCGTATTTTCAAGCTAGTAACGAAGTACTTAGCTACTGGGCTGTAGAGACCCTCGGGGACTAACAGTCCACCAGCAGAGACCTCGACCCAGGGGTCATAATGTAAAACTTATACGGTACCAATTTTGATGCACCAGATGTGCATTTCGACAAATAATGTCTCTTCAGTGATGCTCAACCGAAATGTTTGAAATCCGAAATAACTATGAAGTTTTAGAGCTAAATATAGCCAAAAACAGCGTGCCAAAAAAGTGTTTACTTATAAATTTATTTACAAAAGTTATCTTCCTTTGTCCAGTTTATACAGGATTTGAAGCGTAAATGTACTTGAAGAATTTAGTATGGAATTATGCAGTTTTCTATAAGTCATGTCAACTAATTGAATGTAAATGTAATTTTGTCTAGTCAATATTAGTCTAAATGGTTATAACTTTACTAGTCAAGTGTGATGATTTGTCACTTTATTTTGTCTCAAAACAGTGTGTGTATATTATGCATCATTTGTATGTTTCAGTTCTTACGTTGATGAATAAACAACAACCCTTCATCACCAGTCTTTGAACTTAATTGATAAAATGACCAGGCCTGCTACACAAACACGCATCACTCACTTACTACATAGGCGAACACTGACGGGTGTGACTGGTCGGCAGGGAATGCTGACTACTAACAGTTAATCTGTATAAGAATTATGACGGGTGTGACTGGTCGGCAGGGAATGCTGACTACTAACAGTTAATCTGTATAGGGATTATGACGGGTGTGACTGGTCGGAAGGGAATGCTGACTACTAACAGTTAATCTGTATACGGATCACGGTGGGTGTGACTGGTCGGAAGGGAATGCTGACTACTAACAGTTAATCTGTATAGGGATCACGGCGGGTGTGACTGGTCGGCAGGGAATGCTGACTACTAACAGTTAATCTGTATAGGGATTATGACGGGTGTGACTGGTCGGAAGGGAATGCTGACTACTAACAGTTAATCTGTATAGGGATTATGACGGGTGTGACTGGTCGGAAGGGAATGCTGACTACTAACAGTTAATCTGTATAGGGATTATGACGAGTGTGACTGGTCGGAAGGGAATGCTGACTACTAACAGTTAATCTGTATAGGGATTATGACGGGTGTGACTGGTCGGCAGGGAATGCTGACTACTAACAGTTAATCTGTATAGGGATCACGGCGGGTGTGACTGGTCGGCAGGGAATGCTGACTACTAACAGTTAATCTGTATAGGGATTATGACGAGTGTGACTGGTCGGAAGGGAATGCTGACTACTAACAGTTAATCTGTATAGGGATTATGACGGGTGTGACTGGTCGGCAGGGAATGCTGACTACTAACAGTTAATCTGTATAGGGATCACGGCGGGTGTGACTGGTCGGCAGGGAATGCTGACTACTAACAGTTAATCTGTATAGGGATTATGACGGGTGTGACTGGTCGACAGGGAATGCTGACTACTAACAGTTAATCTGTATACGGATCACGGTGGGTGTGACTGGTCGGCAGGGAATGCTGACTACTAACAGTTAATCTGTATAGGGATTATGACGGGTGTGACTGGTCGGCAGGGAATGCTGACTACTAACAGTTAATCTGTATACGGATCACGGCGGGTGTGACTGGTCGGCAGGGAATGCTGACTACTAATAGTTAATCTGTATACGGATCACGGTGGGTGTGACTGGTCGGCAGGGAATGCTGACTACTAACAGTTAATCTGTATAGGGATCACGGAGGGTGTGACTGGTCGGAAGGGATGCTGACTACTAACAGTTAATCTGTATAGGGATCACGGCGGGTGTGACTGGTCGGCAGGAATGCTGACTAGTAACAGTTAATCTATATAGGGATTACGGCGGGTGTGACTGGTCGGTAGGGAATGCTGACTACTAACAGTTAATCTGTATAGGGATTATGACGGGTGTGACTGGTCGGCAGGGAATGTTGACTACTAACAGTTAATCTGTATAGGGATCACAGCGGGTGTGACTGGTCGACAGGAATGTTGACTACTAACGGTTAATCTGTATAGGAATCACGGCGGGTGTGACTGTGCGGCAGGGAATGCTGACTACTAACAGTTAATCTATATAGGGATTACGGCGGGTGTGACTGGTCGGCAGGGAATGCTGACTACTAACAGTTAATCTATATAGGGATTACGGCGAGTGTGACTGGTCGGCAGGGAATGCTGACTACTAACAGTGAATCTGTATAGGAATCACGGCCGGTGTGACTGGTCGGCAGGGAATGCTGACTACTAACAGTTAATCTATATAGGGATTACGGCGGGTGTGACTGGTCGGCAGGGAATGCTGACTACTAACAGTTAATCTGTATAGGAATCACGGCGGGTGTGACTGGTCGGCAGGGAATGCTGACTACTAACAGTTAATCTATATAGGGATTACGGCGGGTGTGACTGGTCGGCAGAAATGCTGACTACTAACGGTTAATCTGTATAGGAATAACGGCGGGTGTGACTGGTCGGCAGGGAATCTGACTACTAACAGGTAATCTAATTACTGGAATCTTATTTGCTGTACACATATTTCTTCGCGTTACTGGTGCATTTACAAACTATCACTGTCTATAAATCGATCCCAAATAAGACAAACTTTTGCACACTATAATCGTTCGCTTTGAAGTTAGTTTGATGTAATGCAAATGTGTGTATTATACCAGGTGTAAAACTGAAATCGAACTCAAGTTCAATTGTATTTAAATACACAGTTTGATTAACAGTAAGTTCGATTTGAAAAGGCTTTTTAGGGGACTTTGTTGAGAAAATTATTTCATAGCTTTAAACTTTGTTTTGGGGATGGAGAGAGGGGGGGGGGGGTGAAAACTTCTTATTCATTAGATAGGTTCATAGAATTGTTTTTATCATGGCCGACAGAACAAAATAGTAAAATTTGAGGTTTTTTTTTCAACATTTTCGTTTTATAATTATTTTTAAAAATTAAGATGAAAGGTGATGAACACAAACAGCGATCAATCTCACAACTCCTGCAAGCAATACAAAATAGATAGTTGGGCAAACACGGACCATTGGAAACACCAGAAGTGTGATCAAGTGCCCAGGAGGAGTAAGCATGCCCTATTGATCGGTCACACCCGGCATGAGTGGTAGAAGAGGGTGGGTCAGAAAATGACAAATCCGGTAAAAGGGGGTGGTATCAACATGCTCTTGCTTAACTATCTATTTGTATGAAGTATCCTTGAAATTGATTTTTTTTATGCTTTATTTTTAGACATTTACAATTACATCTACATAGATGATCTCACACTCAAAATCACACACATGCATACAATATCTTCCATACAAAAACTTTCTACATGAACTAGTATTTGACAGCTAGGCATAATTTAAAGGTATTGAAAATATACATATCAACAAAATCATACTAAAAGTCTATAAACAATATCATATATTGACCATTTAGTAAATATTTTGGATTTGCATCCAAACACATTTTCACAGTATTTTTCCATTTTTCTGTAGTACTTAAATAAATTCACTGCCTCAGAAAAGTTTGGCCTCATTCCTCCTGATCTGGAATAATATATAAACTTTTTTGATACTAATAAAAGAAAATTTTCAAAACAGCTTCCTTCTATATTACCAAGTAAGACTATTCTTCTTGAAATTTTATAACCATTTTCAATTTGAAATTGATTTGGTAAAAGTAAAGTTTGTGTCGAATCCAGCTATGATATGCTTGATATCTTAGTGGCCATTAGTATCGGTTATGAAATGTAAACAATTAACGTCGATAAATGACGATAACGAGGCTATAATATAGAAATGACTATAACGAGGCTATAATACAGAAATGACGATAACGAGGCTATAATATAGAAATGAAGATAACGAGGCTATAATATAGAAATGACGATAGCGAGGCTATAATATAGAAATGACGATAACGAGACTGGAACATGGAAATGACAGACCTTCTCCTTGTAATCTCAACTTCACCTTTAAATTCATCGTTTTCAAATTTTGAAGATTTTACAACACCTGTGCTGCTTCAATTATTTTTACAATCGCATTATTTTAATTTCGGCACCTTGTTTTATTTCCTATGCAAATGTATCTCTTACGTGGCGTAGGAATACAAACTGTAGATATGGGCTCTAAATTGACTGTATAAAAAACAATAGATAAAGAGATACATTTGTGATGTATTCCAATAGAATTCTCTGTTTACATGTAATATATTCCCATATCATTATCTGTTTACATGTAATATATTCCTATATCATTCTCTGTTTACATGTAATATATTCTTATATCATTCTCTGTTTACATGTAATATATTCCTATATCATTCTCTGTTTACATGTAATATATTCTTATATCATTCTCTGTTTACATGTAATATATTCCTATATCATTCTCTGTTTACATGTAATATATTCTTATATCATTCTCTGTTTACATGTAATATATTCCTATATCATTCTCTGTTTACATGTCATATATTCCTATATCATTCTGTTTACATGTAATATATACCTATATCATTCTGTTTACATGTAATATATTCCTATATCATTCTGTTTACATGTAATATATTCTTATACCATTCTCTGTTTACATGTAAAATATTCCTATATCATTCTCTGTTTACATGTAATATATTCCTATATCATTCTCTGTTTACGTGTGATATATTCCAATATCATTTCCTTTACATGTAATACATCCCTATATCATTCTATTTACATGTAATATATTCTTTATCATTCTCTGTTTACATGTAATATATTCCTATATCATTCTCTGTTTACATGTAATATATTCCTATATCATTCTCTGTTTATATGTAATATATACCTATATCATTCTTTGTTTACATGTAATATATTCCTATATCATTCTCTGTTTACTTGTAATATATTCCTATATCATTCTCTGTTTACATGTAATATATTCCTATATCATTCTCTGTTTACATGTAATATATTCCTATATCATTCTCTGTTTACATGTAATATATTCCTATATCATTCTCTGTTTACATGTAATATATTCCTATATCATTCTCTGTTTACATGTAATACATTGTTATATCATTATGTTTACATGTAATATATTCCTATATCATTTTATGTTTACATGTAATATATTCCTATATCATTTTATGTTTACATGTAATATATTCCTATATCATTCTGTTTACATGTAATATATTCTTATACCATTCTCTGTTTACATGTAATATATTCCTATATCATTCTCTGTTTACATGTAATATATTCCTATATCATTCTCTGTTTACATGTAATATATTCCTATATCATTATGTTTACATGTAATATATTCCTATATCATTCTCTGTTTACTTGTAATATATTCCTATATCATTCTCTGTTCACATGTAATATATTCTTATATCATTCTCAGTTTACATGTAATATATTTCTATATCATTCTGTTTACATGTAATATATTCCTATATCATTCATACAGGGACCTAATTCAGAGGCAAGAGGCCATGAGAATTATGGAATTATTTTGAAATTATTCGATAGAGATTTGTGGTTATCAAGAAAGTTTAATTTTAAATAAAACAATCCTTTATCTTATTTTGTAAAACATTTAAACCTTGTGGAACTTGAGATATATCATGCAAGCTGTGTATTCATCATCTGAACAATGATTGAATACCCATACGCAAGCGTAATGGGTTGTGGGTTTCATGAAGGACCCATTGTGACACATGTCCTTGGTTTTATCCTTGAGAATAAGAAATGCAAACAGTTACACCGACAGCTAGACAGACAAACAACTAATCTCAAAGGTTCACGTGAACCTTTGGCTCAGAAGAGATTATAAAATATACCTAAGTAGATGAAAATGTAAAAACAAAATAGGTGCTGATATAAGAGAAACAGTCCATTCGATGTGTTTTCTGTGCGCACTTATTGGGACACGATTTACGGAGTTCGTATAGCTTTCGAGTGGTAACTAACGTGTTGTAAAATCAATACTGGGGATTTTTATCTTGTGTACCCCTATTGCCAGTCATTCATACAAAATTTACCTGCGTAAACCTGTGAAAGACGACATGGCTGCACTCAATGGGAAATGGAAATTGACAGAGGTGCAGGGATTCAGCGAGTATATGGACGCTATCGGTAATTCCAGAATCTTGCAAAAGATATGTTTTGCAATTTTATTAGCATCTTTAAAATGCAAGGGTTTTCCCAAGTCTAATAACGAAAACTACAAAATATTTCATATTAGTTCATTGTTTCATATAAGAACACTTAGATGTGATATGCACGGAGTGGTTTATTAGTTCGCGTCTATGTGTATAATGTAAAACTTATATGGTACCAACTTTGATGCACCAGATGCACATTTCGACAAATAATGTGTCTTCAGTGATGCTCAACCGAAATGTTTGAAATCCGAAATAACGATAAATTTGCTAGAGCTATTTTTAGGGGAAAACAGAGTGCCAAAAAGCTGGAATCAAATTCGTCTAAGGATAAAAGCTACGCATGAGGGAGATAATCCTTAATTTTGAAATGAATTTCTATATTTTATCACCGCAATTAAATATACATCCGTATAAGTACAGATAGGCTTGATAGGATGTTTGTAATTTTAGGCGTCAGTGGAGACAATAAAGAGAAAGGGTTGAAGATGCTGATGCCGGAGAACGACATCGTCCAGGAAATAGCGATAGACGATGAAGATGTGTCCATCAAAACAATAACGCCGCTCTCCACGATGGATCAGAAGGCCAAACTGAACACGGAAATCGATGTTAATGCTCTTGATGGACGCCCGATGAAGGTATGACAAAAAATCATTTGTTCACTTTCTTATATTCTGATCTTCATTTTACACGCAATATAATAGTAAATTAATTTGTTTCTTCCCATTTCATACAAAATGTAGTAGTAACTTTATTTTTTAATCTCCATTTTATAAACAATGAAATACTAATTATGATCTTTAAACTACATTCCATATACAATACAATAGTAATTCTAGTTTTTAATCTCTGTTTTATATACAATGCAATAGAAATTTAGATTTTAATCTCCATTTCATATACAATACAATAGTAACTTTATTTATTTTTTTTCATTTCATTTATAATATAATAGTTAATTTATTTTTAATCCCCATTTTCTATACAATGTAATAGTTAAGTTATTTTGCAATCATTGACGTCTCACACATCCCCATAAATTGATTTAAAGAGGGACTCGTAAATTTCCATTCCATTAATTATCATGCATTAATTTGAACACCTCATCATTAATTGTTTTATACTAGCAAAAAAACCACGATTTAAACATTCCCTGATAATTGTTTAGTCTGAAATTTTGAAAGATTGATTTCCTGTTGAATCTTGTACAGTTTCCTCTTATCGTATTATATAACGCTGTCTCATTGATCTGGGTGTTATCTATGAGGATCGAGATTTGATTTAAGAAGTAATAAGACTTGGATAGCGTCTACCGTCGGGACGAAGATTGAATGCAATCAGTCAATATTGCAATTTGATAAATTGCGACCACTCAATATTGCGCTGCGATTTTACTTTCAATGCCTGGGAACTCCACAATCCACTCATTGAGGGACAGAATATAAATCACCTGGCCTTGATAAAAGTTGGATTGAAATGTTTGCTCATTGGAAAGCTTTTTTGTAAACTGTCTGCTGCACATCCGAATTCACCCCGTGTTTGTTATCTATCATCGTCTGCAAGTTGCGATAACAGCTGGTTCTGTATAATCTAAAAAGTTAACTTCTTGCTAGGACATTAATGTCACTAAACATGTTGTCAAACAACAATCAAACATTAATGAATCATCCTTTAGATATACGTACAAGTTAGAGTTCAAAAATTTTCATTGAAGTACCCCGGTCTAGTAAAAAAAGATTACCGGGCTTTTCAGTTACGATCCCATAAAAAATACTCATGACTTGTTTTCCGCATAAAGCGATTTTCGTTTACGTGTCTTGTAATATCAGATTCATGAAATCTGTTTTTATTCAAAAACAAAATCATACGGAAATACGAGGATATCTTTCATATTTAGATATTTTTTCGTACAGGCAACTTTCAAATTTGATGGAGAAAAACTTGTAGAGGAACAAAAAGGTTCGTTCGAATCGGTCAATGTCAGATTCGTCCAGGATGGGATGCTTATCATGGTAAGATTTAATTATACATTTTGCTTATCTATCTAATTAACGGACATACTCACGGAAACACTGTGATAATCATGAGTCAATCATACATTGCAGAGTCAGACGGCGAATGGTGTGACGTCCACCAGAAAATACACCAAAGTCTGAAGCTGGTGTTTCCACGTACTTACACCGTCTCCAGAATATTTTCCCAGACTTCAACAGTTATTGTCAATGCTAGTCTCCGAGACTTCCTGCTGTCTGTTCTTAGTACAATAAATCATTTATTTACTCTTCAAAGGCGCCAATACCTTTGTTTGTTAATTCGTTAGCTGTTCAATGTCTAACACTTTTTTCTATCGTCTTCATTATTCAGTACACACAATGGACCTGCTTTGGTTAGATTACCGAAGTAGTGAAAGAAAAAAGTTTCTGATAGCTTCAATCTAATTAATTCAATTAATCTAATTAATTTCAATCTAATTAAAATCAGATCTTCTCTACCCGTCACTCTGGAGGAGGATCTGACAGCATTGTGATAAAGTTTATTTTATTTCACCTGTCAGACTTGAGCAATCAAATGACGGCTTTCAGTAACATGAAAGTTTAGCAATTATATCGGAACATACTTTGTATTTATCATAAGCATGTCAATAAATACCGAGAAGCCCGGGAGAATGATAGAAAAAGGATGGGACGGTCATGAGCTATGGTACAACGCCACAGAAAATATATTTTAAAGATAATGCATGTATAATATCTAAGATCTCCTTTAACACCGATATTTGAAAATCGTTTAAACCTTTTATGGATCGACGCCATTTTGGAACTTACAATCCGAATACGCTTCCGTAAAATGATCCCCGGTTGGTCCTTTATTAAGTTATTGTCAATGATCATATATTCATTAAATTATTCATGAGACCAGGTTCGATAACATGACCTCAAATACAATGCTGTCAGATCTTTATCCAGTGTAACGCTTACAGAGGACCTTATTTCAATCAGATTGGATTGATGCTTACTTTTCCTAGACATCTGATCCCACTTCTGGTGTGTCCAGGGGTCCGTGTTTGTCCAACTATCTATTTTGTAGGAGTTATGAGATCGATCACTGTTATCTTCACCTTTCATTGAACCAGGCGAATTTAACTGCATTTTATACACAATCTCTAGGTTTTGCTTGGAAGCTCAGAGAAAGCTTTCGAGCTTTTATGGGTTATCCTTGGTATTTATGTATGTATGTTTGTATGTATGTATCTACTGAAAAAAAAATACATTTATTTATTTAACTGAGCCTGCAGTATTACCAATTTTATGTACAAAGTCAGATGTCAAGGTCAATGGAGTCACTTGACCTTGATACTAGATTATAGGTACTATCATTTTCTGAACGTCATATGTCACGATTTGTCCTGGTTTGAAATTTTACCACTTTTTATGTCCATGGTCAGAGGTCGAGATCACAAATGCCACCGGATTACTGGAACTGCAACTGTAAGACATTGTAGTTTTATTGAAAGTTTCCACAATTTGGGTCAGTGGTCAAGGTCAAGGTCACGAGGTCAACACATCCGGTGCTGTTGGGAAGGTCTATTCGCAAGAAATGCACTTACTAGATATCGAAGCAGTACCTTCAACAACATGTACACGATTTGAAAGATATTACTTATATTCAAATTTTCTAAAAAGTCACGGTAAAAGTCACCTGGTCAAAGATGTTGTCCATGGAAAGGTCTTAGCACAAGGAATACATGTACCAGATATAAAAACTCTACCACTTACGGTTTAAAATGTATGACCCAAGTTAATGTTTGTTTCCACGCAGACAGACGGTCAAAAGCTATATATACTGGGATCAATAGCAAATCACTAGCCCACAGTAGATATATCAATGTTCGATACTGAACCGAATTTCCACACAAGACTGTAAATTTTCACAAATTGGCTTTTAAATCCATTCACTGACATTATTATCTTATCATTTCACGCTGTGTGGATAAAACTACAGGTTTCTTAATGTACAACAGGTACTGATGAACAAAAAATGTTAATTACAAAACATTTGACATGATTTTTTCATCAGTTTTGGAGCTGAGGCGGATAAAAAATTAATTTGCCGGCCATTTCTAACCACGGTGTTAAGACTTCAGTACCTGGAGATGGATTAAAGTTAACGCAAATTAATGCAGAAAAACAGTTAATCCCATGGTTAACTTTAACAATGAAATTAACACCAAGATAACAGCGACTGGAAGTTCATCATCCTTACAAAATCCGCACCAGGTGCGAACAGAAAGTGTCAATCATGTTGACTCTGGCATAATCTTTCTCTTGAAAGTATATGGGAAGTGGACGATGAAGAAACTGAAATCATCCTGTTTGTCAAACAGTTAAGTTGTTAGTTTGCCATTAATTTCTACTTTCAATAAAATATCTCTAAGTATGAAGCTGAAGTGGACGACCATCTAGTGTCTTTTCGTTCGAGTTCAAGGGGATATATCGAATCGACATATATGGATGAAAGTTAACATTGTTATTAGATAAAACGTCGTCGATAAATCTAAATGTCACATTGAAGGTCACAGCAGCATTTTGTTCTTCCCATGTAGAAACAGACTGTTGGGAGACCGGATCACGAAGATATTGTCAATAATGATTTCCTGCATATTGTTAATTTCAACTGCAGAGAACTTGTGCGTGGAGTCGGGGTAATGCTGAAAAAGTAATTTTGGATGACTGATTACTTTATTAAAGACAAATTGATATGAATCTCTTCATTTTTCTTTTTTTTTTTTTTGTTGAAGAAGCAACTGTCTATGATGTCAAATAGTCTAGTCTTTAATTCATCGTCAGGAATGGTCGCGTAAAGTGTTGAAAAGGCATAGGTTTTAATGTTGTTGACTTGAGGAAAGCTTTGCGATATCAAGTTTACTTAAAATTCTTTAGTATTTTTTTTTTTAGAATCCACATTCAATTTCCATCACTTCTGGCATATGTAGTCGCACAGTACGATAGAAGTTTAGCCTTCTGAGCTGCTAAAATTTTCGTGAACATCAAAGATACGGGCTTGGTAAAACGCGTACTGAATCCTGCAATGTATCTTTGTTTGTAAAGGTTTTTATAAAGTTTAAGAATGCACAATAGTTACTGTAACTCATATTCATCCGACCCATTGACAGAGATATTAAATGTGTCTAAACCTGAAGCATGGTTTTGAAGAATTTTATCTTTTAAAAGGGCATTTGAAGTATAAATACGATTACCAAAAGTGGAATTAATGTCAAGTTCGTTTGAAATGAGTCTTACAAACAAAGACAATGTTGTTACAAGTTTTGTCAACTGAAACCAAAACATATTCCTCGTGTAATCTATCAAATTGTTTTATCACTTCCGATTTACTAAGTTCAGGATGATAGATGTGAGGCACTCTTCTGTGTGTCTCGTATGGGATTTTAGTATTCCTCTTACAATTTCATTCCAACACTGTTTCAAATTCTTCTTTTTTTTCATATTAATACCATCATTTGGCATAATCTTCCTGAGAATATATAAATATTGGAAGTTGATGATAGGGAGGGGAAGTCACCCCGTTTGTCGTGAAGTTGAGCTTTAAGGAGGTATGCTACACCAGAGAACGTTTATATGTGAAGTTGAGCTTTAAGGAGGTATGCTACACCAGAGGACGTTTATATGTGAAGTTGAGCTTTAAGGAGGTATGCTACACCAGAGAACGTTTATATGTGAAGTTGAGCTTTAAGGAGGTATGCTACACCAGAGAAATTTGATATGGATGGAAAGTGGAGGATATGTACTACAATATTTTGAAATTGAACACTTTCAAATTTACTTTATTTAGTAAAAAATGCAATTGTAGTTGAAAGCAATCTGACAAAAAATTAAAACCCCTGCTGGATTCGAACACACGATCTACAGTTCAGCAGTTGACGTGCTAATCTACTGAGCTACTCATCTAGGCGGAAATGTTTTAAATGAATAGACAAATATTGCTGATATTCATATTTTCATCCATGATTTAAAAGGAAGTCAACCATTATGACGATATAAAGTACCTTTGCCGTTTATATCTATTTATATATTATAATAGATGTGTAATAATTGAATTCTTTATTGCAGCCCCAGTCCACCCCTTTGGTAATAATTTGGACAACTTTGAATTCTAACTATTTCTAGAAGTTTTCATATAAGTTTGTTTTCTGATTTTGCGGTTTTTATGAACAAAGTAGTTTTTACATTATATCACCTTCCTTTTTCTTGATCAAATTGCGGTGGTGGCCATTTATTTGAACATTCATAAAATTCCAAAGAATACTATATGCGATGTTTTGTTGGAACTGATCCTGAAAATGGGAAAATTTTACAGACAAACGGACAATGGTACTAATTTCCAACAGAAACATTAACCTCACCTAACCTGTGGCTCGGTGATATGAAAATAATAGATAAGGGTCCTAGGATCCACACAAACGGACACCACTGAAGTTGGTTTAAATTTAGTTAAAGAATGGGACAGGATATACTTGTGAATTGTTTTGAATATAGATAATTCCATATTTTTTTTTCAATTTCATGTTTCCTTCTTTTTACGGATGGTTTCCCTTTACAAGTTGTCTTTCAATTGTGTATTTCAAGATAAGAATGGTTTTATATTGTCTTCAACGTAAATATATCTACAAAATAAAACACCCTTTACCAAATAAATGAGAAACAGTCAAACATTGTTTGTAGAATTTACTAAATTTCAATATTTCTATATTTTCAAGGTAAGATTTAACAGGAATATGTTGGAAGAATAATTTCTGTGGCCCCCACGCTTTAGCGTCTGTGATTGTTTTTCAATCACTTTGTCTTGGCAAGTATGAAGAGAGGGTTCTCTCTTTATGAAAAAGTGAAGATAACGAACAGTGATCAATCTCATAACTCCTATAAGCAATACAAAAAAGAGAGTTGGGCAAACGTGGACCCCTGGACTCACCAGAGGTGGGATCTGGTGCCTAGGAGGAGTAACAATCCCCTGTTAACCGGTGTTGAGTCCCTATATGTCCGGCTGGGTAATATCTCGGCCGTCGCTATATGTCCGCCCAATTTTGGACCAAACTGTCCTTACATGTCCGTCTGCACAATATGTCCGCCCATTATTTTACAAAGTGTCCCTATATGTCCGCCTACACAAAATAATGTCTTCCCTTCTACTTTTGTTTGAACGAAAGGTGAAGATATCGAGCAGTACTTCCACAATATGTCCATCCATATGTTTATTTAATATTTCATTGTCGTTGGGTAATACTTCTTCATAAAACAATCGTCAAAACGAGTCTGTAGTATACCTGTACATGCATATGAGCATGAATAAAGTTCGCTTTCAAAAATCTTAATGCTTTTTTATATACATATAGGCACTATTGTGAAAAAATGACCCGCAACATAATCATAAAATATCTCTTTTATATCTAAAAATGTCAAATTTATCAATTAATTTATTTCTTAAAATTTATCAATTAATTTATTACTTAAAATTATATCATTTTAAAATGAATAACGGACCATCATACAGTTGGAAGTTTACAGGGGAACATTGAAAGCGTGGGAAAATCTATAGATTAAAGAAAATTGTTTTTGATGGCTTCATTAATAATCCAATTATCAGGTACGGAGTGGGGTGTCATGGACAGGTGTGTGATAGGGTGTGTATACTACACAGTGCAGGAACATCGGAAACATGCCTAAAGAGGGAATACTTTGAGGATGTTGCGCCGTTCTCTTGTCCCCATTCCGAATTCCATATAGCATTGCATAATGTGTGGGTATTCGACACGTGATATCATGTATTCGCCAATGAAATAACGCTACAGGTGTGGGTTTTCCCCCTAAATTGATCATTTTGCTGACCCCCGTCGGTTCAAGACGAAGGGGTGGTGAGTAGCATGATTGTGGGTTAATAACATTTAGAACTCCAAAAATATTGATTGATTAATAAGAATTCCCCATGACACTGTTTAAAGACAAATCCTATGTTCTACCTCTAAGCGGTAATAATTATTCACAAGTATGGAAAAAAACATACCTATTATGATTATGTTTTATCATTAGAGGAGCATAGTCATGATTTGAGCTGAAAATTTTCAAATTTCATTTTACATTATTAATGCTTACAATGCTTAACTATGGTACATATATTCCTATTTTCGAGTTGCAAAGAGATTCAGAGATCACAAATCTAATTCCTTTGTTATGTAAGCAAGGCTCGTGTATTTTTGTTTTGTTTACATACAGAGCCTGAAGCGTACTACTACACCTCCAAAGCGTTTCGTTTCGTTCCGTGCAAACCGTTCACCGTTCCGTGCAGACCGTTCAGCGTTTCGTGCAGACCGTTCACCGTTCCGTCCAAAGCGTGCAAACCGTTCCGTGCAAGAATCGTTCTGTGCAAGAAACGTTTCGTGTAGTAGCCATGCCTACAGAAGCGTGCAGACCGTTCAAGCCACGCCCCGAGAATAGTGCAAGTCATTCCGCTATGGCATCCAAGAAAGGTGGACGTAGATTGTCGCTCAGAATTCGATCAGTTATTTTAAATTTAAATAAAGCTGGACTATCCACTGTAAAAATACGAAACATACTCGAAAAAAATTATGTTCCGCGGTATGTGTTATTTGGGAATATATACAGCTGCCAAATAATCATGATAAGGGTGGAATTTTAAGAAAAGAAAAAAATGTCAATACCCCCCCCCCCCCGATACTTAAATTGTTTTTCAGCATTTTGATCCAATTCCAACGATACCAAACACTATATATTATTTTTTTGAGAAAACCTGGTTTTGAATTTTTTTGTTTTAGTCTTCTTTGTTCATTAAACTATTCTTAACTTTTATATTTAAATAATGCAAACTTGCAGGCAATTCCTGTTTTGAATGTGAATTAGTATGTTCAGTATTGAAAAGCATACATGTACAACATGTAATAGGGATATTTAATAATTACCGATGTGCTCTCTCTCTCTCTCTCTCTCTCTCTCTCTCTCTCTCTCTCTCGCTCTCTCTCTGATTAACGAATTGGAATTAATTTATTACATAATTAATAGAAGCAAAAATACAAACCATCGAATGATTTGTTTTTAAAATCCCGAGTTCAATACATTTGACCGAGACTTATATTCAATATACTTTGATAGAGGTTTTCATTTAAAAAAGTTCATCGAGAGTGTCTGGATAATGTCATGATTTTTGTATAATAGGTATATACCATGCAAATCCCTAGGTTCTTTGTCACAGTATAACTAAATCACGGTTAGCTTGTCTGGGTTTTGACTTATGAAAAGTGTTAAATACATTGGGTCGGCGCGATATCAGATCTAGTCTAAGATCACGGGTATCTTGCGCCGACCCAATATATTTTACACTTTCCGCAAGAAGCCAAACACTTCTGTTAATTTCAAATACACGGATTAACTGACCCCCAATTGTTCTACTGAGGCGAAAACCCCTTCGAATTTGCATGGAATGTACAAGTTATACACAGGTCATCGCTATGGTCATACATCATAGTACCGCTAACCCGATAAACATTTTTTTTTTAGAATAAGTTATTGAATGACGAAGTATGACCAAACTATAGATTGAAGTTTATAGAACTTTATAGAACCCCGTGCTAACATTACTTATATTTTTCAATGTATCAGAAGGAATATGTTGCCGGTTAAGTTGGGTAAAATTCTTGACAAACAATAAGATAACAACAAAAAATGATGCTTTTAAAAATTGTCCGATTAAGAAAACCTTTACATGTGTGTATGTGGGGGGGGGGGGGGGGGGGGTTAGTAGTCTGAAACTGTCTCAATTTTCCCTTCCGACTTCAATTTCTTAAATCGCACAGTGGGTAGGTCGCTACAAGACTAAATCCCTAGCTTTCATATTATACCCTCTCCGATTCTACGTGCCTGTAATCAATATTTAAGAATGTAAAACCCCGGTGTTAAATGCAACTAGTTCATGAAAAAGACTAATACCAATATAAACAGAAATGACTTAACGATTATTTGCTTTTATTCATTTATTCGATTATTAAAATCTTCAATTGCTATATGATATCATTTTAAAAGTTTAGATGCATTATATAATGAGAGAGAGAGAGAGAGAGAGAGAGAGAGAGAGAGAACATTGGTAATCGTTGATTATAATATCCATGAATGTATGTAGATACTGGAAGTTTAATACGTTCAGTATATATCTTGAAAGTACAATTTCTTTCTGATTAATTATCCATCCCCTTTCATTGTGATATATATTTTTTAAATTCCCATATTTTTTTCTTTACACATTAATTTTTTTCGCTGGCACGGGTTAGGACTAATGAATGAGCCCCACCCCCTTCTAAAACGATGTTACGTGCTTAGCTGTCTATCTCCCTCTTAGTCAAAAATTAAATAAATACAAGCTATATATACTATAACATCATTGAATTTACTGGATAATTTTTCGATTTAACATGTTTATGCAAGGCATTTTTTTTCCATCTTTGCTAGCCAAGATTATTCGTCCACGAAGGCACAGTTGACCCAAAACCCATTGCTAGCGGAGATGAGATGAATTTTACCCCCGTATTATGTTATAATTGATCAAACCTAGTACGTTTGTTTTACAACTTTCATTCAGAAGACGCGCAAGTTTGTAAGTCACTGAATAAACAAGAAAACGTCTGCATTTTTATTTCAATCGTTGTCAACTGTATACTTTGTGATATGTGAAGACTACATGTACTCAATTCAATTTAGTGGATATCATCACCATTATGCAATGGTATACAAAATATAAAGACAAAAGTCTATTATATATATAATATATGCATTTAATAAAGTATTTATCAAGTTAGAAAAAATCGTGTTATTATTAATGTGAAGTATGGGCATTCTAGGTTGGGGAGCACATTTTATTTTATTATTTTCTTAATGAAAGTACGGAGTTTTCTAAAGGTTTGTTTAAAAGTAAAGATATTTTTAATTTTTAATTTTTTAGGTGATAAAATTGTTTATTCTTTGCTCACGTATATACATGATTAATATCTGTTTTGTCAATCAATAATCGAACATCAATATCATCAATAGAATGTTGATATAAAGCACATTTACTGGAAATCGATAAATCTCATATTTTGTTTGTTTGTATGTTTCTTTCTTTCTTTTTTCACGCATTCTTCCGTTAATTATTGTATACGAATTAAAAAAAAAATCCCACTTTCACTTCCTTCCAAAAATGACCAAAATCTAATAAATGTAAAATTTTAGTGCTTAATTTTACTAGTCATTATTATCAACTATAATTAAATATATATAATAACATAATTAAAGCGTGCAGGCCACGCCTACCGTTTCATGTAAACCATTCACAATCATTTACAAAGCGTGCAAGCCATACCTACCGTTTCGTGCAAATTGTGCAGACCGTTCGGGAAATGGGAAGCGTTTCGCGCAAATCGTTCCGTGCAAATCATTCAGCGTTTCGTGCAAAGCGTTCACCGTTCCATGCAAGAATCGTTTCGTTCCGTACAAAGCATTCAGCGTTCCGTGCAAACCGTTCAGCGTTCCGAGCAAGAATCATTTCGTTTCGTTCCGTGCAAGTGGTGTAGTAGTACGCTTCAGGGTATGTAGCTTAAATATACTAGTAAAAGTTTCGTTCCAAGCAGATTTATTTATGTTTTTAATTTACAAGTTTAGTCTAAGCACAGTTAAATAGTTTTTAGTGTTTGTAACATCTGATTTCGTTTTAAACATGTATCTGTTCTTATTAATCGATCAATATATGTAAACAAAACATGATCTTGTTCACAAAAACATTGTGAGTGCTTTATCTCTCAATAATTGTCATTCAAATTTTTGTTGACCATTAGAAATATTTTAGTTATTAAGCATTGTAAACATTTAAAATGTGAAAATAAAATTTGAATAATTATTTGTTCAAATTGTAACCATGCCGCTAAAACGTGACGATTACATAATATTGTCGGGAGACTTAAATTAAATATGACCTACTAGATGCAACGGTCTTCATCTATCTCGTTACATGTATTTACGTCAGAAAATAAACACAAGTAAGACATAACAACGCCTTACCTTTCCAGGTTTTTCATGATTTACATTAGGAAACACAATACAACCGAGCTACTAGCTAAAACAGTTGCACATAAAAGTCTCACTCTCAGTCAAGGATATATGTCTTTGCAACACGCTCCACTACAAACTATTTTGATATATATAGGAAGCAGCATGGTTGCTACATACACATACTACATACACTCACGATATCCAAGAGATGACGTAGCGTTAATCTACAAAATAATAACGCTTCACTAACCTTCTCTCTTCAAGTATCTCATTACATGTATTCACAGAAAAAAGCACAACCATACACTAGCAGGGAATTGAGATAACATACCGTTATTCCAACGCCGCACACTTAAGTTTAGTCTTATTATTTACGTTAGCTAACACAACATGGACGCACTAACACATACACATGTGCAGAAAATTATAATTACAATTAAGCATTGCGTTATTCTACGGCATAACACCCCACACTTCAAGGTTTTGGTGTTTTGTTTTAGATTTACGCGAGAGAACACAACAAAGTTACATTACTAGCTCATAGCAAAATAACACACATTCAGTCAAGTAAGCATTGCGTTATTCCATGACATAACAACACCCCACACTTCGTTTCTTATTAATTACTAGTAAAATAACGTAATTTAATAACCAGCTTTAAGTCACGTAGACGCAATAACACATCGTTGGTCTTAGAATGCAAAGTGAAGATAACGAACAGTGATCAATCTCATAACAATACAAAATAGATAGTTGGGCAAACACGGACCCCTGGACACACCAGGTGCCTAGGAGGAGTAAGCATCCCCTGTTCACCGGTCACACCCGCCGTGAGCCCCATATCCTGATCGGGTAAACGGAGTTATCCGCAGTCAAATCAGTGTGCCAAGAACGACTTAACAATCGGTATGAAACACGTCAGACAGCATTTGACTCAATGCGAGGTTGTATTGACGAACTAGATCGTTATAACGACCATAGAATTTGCGAAATGCTGACTTCAATCGAGACTGTTGAAATCCCTGTACCATCAACTTGTTTGTCAGTAGCTTACCTCGATTTAAAAACTGACTATACCCAGAACAAGCTCTTGCATATCGAATCAGTTGAGATATATAAACACCATATGCAAGTGATAATGGAATATTGCTACATAAATGTGGGAAGTTGACGATGGAGAAGCTGAAATCATCCCTTTTGTCATACAGTTGAGTTAAACACTCCACGGTCTGAGGCTACTCAGTAAACAACACACTAACAATACTA
>NC_079171.1:3212399-3277399 GCF_947568905.1 Ostrea edulis | reverse complement strand
TGGGCGGACATATTGTGCAGGCGGGCATATCAGGACTCAACAACCGGTCACATCCGGAGTGAACCGTATATCTTGGTAAGGTAAATGGAGGTATCCGTAGTCAAAATCATTGTGTCAATCTGCGTACAAAATATGAAACCCTGACTAAAATAGTTCTAGATAGATTTAAAAGATTGTTTTCTAAAGAGCCGAGAACGATGTCTTATTATTACATAACTTCAAGTCTACGTTCCTCATTCTCGTCTGTTGTCAAAATAAAACTACTTTTCGCCGGTGTCTATTTTGTCCATTCATGTAAAAGCAGTGAACTGTGAATAAAATCGTAATCAGAATTTCATTCAGTGATTTTTCAGTTGGCTGTATGTATCGGTCTCTTCTTCTGTCGTGTAAGGCAGACATTTCTGAACCTCGCTTTCCTGTGATTTGTCATACAAAAATAAATCATGCTCGTCCCCCATTACTCCATGATCATACATATTGTCTATTGTTTCGTCATTCCTAATGGGGGATCCATCTCTAGTTGTTACGTCATAAATTCCGGTAACCCTGTTGTTTGCGTGATCATAAATGACGTCAGGCTGGTGGTCCTTTCTTTCTTGACCTAATACGTCATATTCTTCTTCTGTCGTGTCAGCATGTTTTGGTGTGATGTCTGGTACGTCATCATTTTCTGTGTGAATTCTCTCAGTTGTCTTTTTCCTTGATCTTAAAATTGACAAATACAATTTCTCCATCAAATTAAAATATAACACATGTCCCTATTAATTTAAATTGCGTAAATGATAACACATTTTGAATATGATTGCAAACTTTTCTAGGACATCATCCAGATCATTCACACAGGAAGTAAACACAAATGAATTTGAATAGATTTTATAGGAATTTTTATTAACGAAATAAATGTAGATACCGAAAAGTAAATTATTGATGACATTGAATATGTTACCGTTTAATGGCACACACCAACACAGGCACAAGGATCAGTAAGGCGCCCGAGGACACCGGTATAATGATCCAAAGAACATTAAATTGCGCTGTGATTATAAAGGAAACAGCATTGTTAGAATATCACAGACGACACCAGTATAATGTTACAAGCTATAATTATACAGAAAACAACATTGTTAGAATATCACAGTAGACACAGGTATAATGATACAAGTTATAATTACACAGGAAACAACACTGTTAGAATATAACAGAAAACATCGGTATAGTGATAAAAGTTATAATTATACAGGAAACAACATTGTTAGAATATAACAGTAGACATCGGTATAATGATACAAGTTATAATATACAAGAAACGGCAATGTTTGAATCTTACAAGAGCAACAATGTCATCACACTATGTTCTATACCCAATGGAAGGTGAAGATAACGAACAGTGATCAATCTCATAACTCCTGTAAGCAATACAAAATAGATAGTTACGCAAACACGGACCCCTGGACACACGAGAGGTGGGATCATGTGTCTCGGAGGAGTAAGCATCCCCTGTCGACCAGACACACCCGCCTTGAGCCCTATGTCCGGATCAAGTAAACGGGGTTATCCGCAGTCAAAATCAGTGTGCCAAGAACGACCTAACAATCGGTATGGAACACGTCAAACAGCATATGACCCAATGATAGGTTGTATTAACGAACTAGACTTTAAACGGAGAGCGCATGGTGAACGCAGTGAACGATTTCTGAACCCAAAACTATAAACGGAGAGCGCACAGTGAACGCATGGAGAGCGTACAATGAATGCACGGTGAACGCATGGAGAGCGCTCAGTGAACACAAGGAGAGCGCTCGGTAGAGGCACAGAAAGCGGAAGGTGAGCGAATGAAAAAATGGTAAAGTAGAACGTTTCCGTGACTGTATGCTCTTAAGCTATACTCATAATGTGTTCGTTTCTACTATTACGTTTACCTGATCGGGATATGGAGTTCCTGGCGTATCATGAGTATAGCTAAAGAGCATACAGTCCCGGAAACTTTCTACTTTACCATTTTTCATTCACTCATAGTGCGTTTTCTGTGCCTTCACCGGGCGCTCTCTTATTATCATGTTATTTTATTATATTGGTTGTTGTTGTGTAGTAGTGACCAATTTATCAATGTTGATGCTGTGGAACGTCAGTCCCAATCTTAATTAAATCCTGGGTTTGAGCCATAACACTTCAATCGGGCTCACTTTCTATCTAAGTCTCTCTTTTATAAAAATAACGACTTAGACCAGGAGTGAGCTCGTCTAAATTTTATAGCTTATTTCAGAAGATGCTTTCCATCATCATATACAGGTTGACAGGGGATGTTTACTTCTCCTACGCACCTGATCCCACCTCTGGTGTCCAGGGGTCCATGTTTGTCTGATCCCACCTCTGGTGTGTCCAGGGGTCCATGTTTGCCCAACTATCTACTTTGTATTGCTTATTGCTTGGATTGATACTGTATAAGTTTTACATTATAGGAGTTGTGAGAATGATCACTGTTCGTTATCTTCACTTTCCATACAAGACTAATTACTTACTTAGTGGTTTGGATCCCTCTGAAGCTACCGGGGTCTTCTCAGAACCATCTAAAATTTCAAGAAAAAAGTTCGCAAATACAATAATTTTCACCAATAAACATATTCAGAGTTCAAAAGAAGTTGTTTTGTTTTTTTCAAGAATACCAGCTTGTTCTGTTGACAGCTCGCATATGTAAGGACGTTTTCCCATATTGGTATTTGTAGACTTAAGGAGGATGCTACCATTATTTGTTTGGACGACATACTGCAGTCTTCTTTCTATGTATAAATGAAAATAATCAAAGTACTGGTAGAACTGAAAGACGGTAGTTATTTTATCTATTTTTTACATCTCCACTTGTAAAATACGACGTATTATAGGAGACTGTTCCGCAGCATCTTCTGCAAGCTGTTACGTATTCTCCGCAAAATAGAAGTAAATATAAAGAATAGTAACTCTGCATTTAGGTCTACACCTTAATCAACTCACTGTTTGGTTGAATATGTCAAAAGACATCTTTAGCATTATACTATGACCAGTGTTCGACCTTTAAGTATGTTCATTGGTCCAAATAATCAGGAGGATCGATCAATTTAAAACTCAGTCTGTCCGTTTTGTCGGTAAAAGTACAAGTATCTGCATAGCTGTTGCCCCGCGGTCGTAAATATTAGGAAGTCAGGCTGTCTTTCAGTACTGTCAGTTCTTTGATTTATTACCCGTAGGGATCCGGACTTCAGTATCCCTTGCTTGTGAATGTGAATATAACGAACAGTGATCAATATCATAAGTCCTATGTCGTAAGAGGTGACTAGATTGGGTAGTCGTTTTGATAATATCGAAAAACCGAGGTCTCATATCGCAACAGGTGTAACACGATAAAGATCCCCCCTGCTGAATGACCGTAAGCGCCGAACATAGACCTAAATTTCGCAGACCTTCACCAGCGATGGTTACATATCCATATAAAAGGAAACTTCTTAAGAGGGACGTTAAACAATATTCAATCAATCAATATTTGTTCTTATCATCATTTTGATACTCTTTTACAATTTTAAGTTATAAAAGAGCGGGAGATAATCCAAAGATATACTTTTGAAAAATACTTGCCCTGGAAAGATAGTTTGCTGCTTTTGAATATCCCCAGACAAGGGAACTCATCAGTGGTGTAAGAAATGTTCTGTCTCTCGTCAGGAAGACTGGCGTTCATTTCAGCGCATAAATGGTACGCATCCATCCATATCACAAGAGTGTCGTTGGAGAAAACCTTGCTTTCATTAGATTCTATTGAAATATTAAGCTGAATCATTTACACTGCATTTCAAACATTTACTGCTATTGTGAGTTGTGAATAACAACTAGCAGTCGCACTTGTTCATTTGTTAAAATACGGAATACATAAGTTCGCGATTATTTTCAAACCTTGAGTTCCTCATTGACAATATCTTCGTAGCTTTTGGTGATAAGGTCTTCCAACACTCTGTTGGAATTTCCATGGGCAAGAATTGTGCTCCTTTGTTAGCTCACGTGCTTTTACTATCCTATGAAGCATAATTTATTCAAAAACTTTTACATGAGAAGAAAATATATCTTGCGGTGGCCTTCAATTCGACATTTAGATCTATCGACAACGTATTATCAAATAACAATAATAATTTCCATTCATCTGTCGAGTCGATATATCCCAGTGAACTCAAAATTAAATACACCACAGATCAATTCATGTTCATGGGAATTCCAATAGAATGTTGGAAGACCTGATTACCAAAAGGCACGAAGATATTATCAATGAGGAACTCGGGCATGTGTTGTTGTTTTTTTATTTCAACTTCAGAATATAAAGTTCATTTACTTAAATTCTACCACGGTTATTACAAAGATAAAAGAAATGTCGCGGTCATTATTCATACGTAATAACTGATTATGAGAAAATTGATACACATCTCGCTTGAACTACTGAAAAAACCAAGGCTTGACAAAGAAATTTTCAAAAACTATCGCCCTGTGTCAAATCTTTCGTTCGTTTCGAAAATTCTTGAAAAGGTTATTGTACAACGAATTGAAGCACATCTGGATATGCATCAACTGCATGACAATTTTAAGTCCGCGTACAGAACGGGACACTGTATAGAAAATGCACTAATGAAGGTACATAATGACATCGTATGTGTACTTGACAATAACAGTTGCGCTATCCTTGTATTGCTCGATATCTCTGCGGCTCTCAGTGTCGTAGACCACACTATCTTATTGCAGCGTATGAACAACAATTTTGGTATCACTGGATATGTATTGAATGGATTAAATCCTATCTTAGTCATGATTACCAACGTGTTGCCGTCGGTTCATCATTGTCCGATGCTTGTACTGGTGTACCGCAAGGTTCAGTCCTGGGTCCGAGACTCTACTGTCTTTTATCAAAACCCTTAGGGAATTATGCACGTCATGATATGACGCATCATATATACGCCGATGACACCCAGATCTATATCATTGTTGAACCTGATGACAATTGGACGAATATGTCTCAAAGACTCCCAATTTGTTTATACGTATGTGTGCATGAGTATTAATCTCCTCAAACTCAATGAAGATAAAATTGAACTTGTATTCTTCACACCAAAATACAGACTTAACGATATGAGCAGTTTTGATCTTGAATTTGGAGACTGTGTTGTAAGTGATTCATCTTTCGTTGAAAAAAAGAAATTAGGCGTATTCTTTGACAAATCCCTTACCATGTAAACACACCGTCTCTCTAATTCCCGCTCAGCATATCTAAACATTCGCAGAATTGGATGTATCTGTTCATTTATCAATGATGAAGCATGAAAAACTATAGTACACAGGCAAATGTGCCTCACGTGAATTTCACGTGAAATTTACATGAATTTCACGTGAAAATTTCTATGTGAAATTCACGTTAAAAGAGCATCAAATGTGAATTCACACGAAAAAAAATCACGTGAAATTCATGTGAATTTCACATGAAATCTTTAACATGAATTTCACATAAAATTCACGTGAATTTCACATAAACTTTATAACGTTAATTCATACATGGATATTTTGATACTCTGAATCTCGGGTTCACATGAACACAAAAAGGAGTACAAATCTGCTCTTAATCTGCTGATAATTTAATTGATTGAATTTGTTTTTACATGGTTGTCTTCATTGTCTTTTTTTTTCTTTCTTTTAATCTCTGAAAAAGAAATATTCATGTATTAGAATGACTGTTCAATATACAAAAGGAGTCATATTAAGCCTTATGTACACATACTGTACTATAAATGTAATTATATGTAGATGTAGCAGAAACGAAGAAAAAAAAGTTGCAAAATTATCAATAATTTGTGTTTGAAAGAAACATAACCTTTTATATATCATCATACAGAATAGAATAGAATTATTATACAAGATACAGAAGGAAGTCATATATATATATATATATATATATATATATATATATATATATATATACATATACATATATATATATATATATATATACATTTTATTGGCATTACGATATGTATAACAATCGATGAATATTGTTACACATCACTCCCCCCCCCCCCCCCCCTCAACGTGCCTGATTTCGATGATGCTTCTATGAAGGTAATATAGAACGTTACTTAGCACCCTAATCAATATCTAAATCGATTAAATTATAAAAATTATGTTCTGAATTACGATTACCATGTTGTCTGATGAATAAGGAAAGATTAACAAACCGTGTAGAGTTATGCGATTCTGCGACACGTCCCCGAAGTGACTTCCGTATTTTCGCTGCCGTGCCTATTCGTTGAAAGTAATTCTCATCAGACTGAAATAAGCGGTTGCATTAGGAACTTTAGATCACATAAATGTAATAAGCCTAATGGCTTGAATTTACATTGAACATTTATAAATTACAATGCTCAATCTCATCTTACCTGTAGAGTTTCTATGTACTTTCACATTCGCTGTCTTGCATACGTCAGACGGCTTACTCGAGTGTGACGTCACAATCTTGTAAATATTACCGGAATCTAACTGTAGTGTAAAGCTTTATAGATATTTTTTTTAAAGTTATCTAAATATACATGGACAGTAATGTTAAGGATTGTTTATGTTATTCGCTTTCTTCCGAGTGCTAGAAATCTGTGTTTTCCTTTTGATTGACGATCTACAAATTCGGGATAGTGAATACGGCTGATAGAAAATTTTCATTTCTACATGCGTGTATCAGCAATTTCCAGTAGGTCTAATTCTATGCATACACCAGCTTCCAAGGTATCACACTGGTAATTATTCTCGATGTATCTAATAAGGAGGGGGGGTAATTAAAATTGATGCCAAACTACCGACAGCGGAAAACAATATCATGGCATTTTTTCCCACCTGCACAATACTACCCTCAAATCACATGTATGTAAACAGCCCAAGTGCACCCCGACAAGTAGCCTGTTACTAACATCATAAAGCAGCGAGATAAAAACTTCAACTCATCTTCAGTAGTTTTACAAAACTGACAAAAACAACAATCTTTTGGAATGCGTGGTTTTGAATATTCACCAGTTTCAATTTCTAAAGGGTGGGCAAATATTCTTAGCTATTTAAAACGTACTACTCTCACAAATGGAAATTTCAAATGGTCTTATTAGTTTTAATTCATAGTTCTTTCTGATTTTACTGTAAAATAGTAATTTTCCAAGTTTAGAGAATTTCGTGGTTTTGAAGTTGCATATTTTAACTCTATCAATATAGTGATTCTTCAAGTAGTTGGAAAATATGCTTTCATTAATATATATGATGATGGGAGATTTAATTTATATTTTAATTCTTAAGAGAAAAATAATGGGAAATGAGAGAAATCAGGTGTGGAAAGTACATGTAATCATACTGCGTACAGAACTACAATGCAAGTTAATAATTTCGCAAATAAACGAGGAGAGGGAGGTGTGAGCAGGATCTACTTTATTGGTCGTTTGCCTACATTTTATAAATGTACTCTAACTTTTGAATTGCCTAATCTCCATATCGTTTTATATTTTACCTTAATTTTATTTATTTTTTCGCTTGAATATATTAAGAAGTGTGAAAATTTCACTTTAATCGCTTTTTTTTGTGAAATTTTTAACGTGAATAGCTTTTCACGTGAAATTCGTGTGAAATTGTTCGTGTGAATTTCACATGAAGAAATTTCACGTGAAATTCGTGTGAATCTTTTCACGTGAAATTCACGTGAATCAACGTTCACATTATTTCCTTGCGAAAATCAAATCACATTAAAATTTTCGCAAAGAACTAATGTGAAAAGTGATATAATGCTTTTCACGTGAAATTCATGTGAAAAATTTAACGTGAATTTCACGTGAAAAGCGATTCACATGAAATTCATGTGGACATATCAACGTGAATTTCACGTGAATCACTTTTCACGTGAAATTCACATGAAATTTACGTGAATTTCACGTGAAAGGTTCATGTGAACTTCACGTGAACAGCATTTCACGTGAAATTCACGTGAGGCACATTTGCCTGTGTAAACTCACTAGTTACATCCAGATTAGATTACGGAAATGCATTGCTTTATGATGTTCATTCTCAACACACCAGCAAACTTCAGAGGGCACAAAACACAGCTGCAAGATTAATAACACGCTCAAAAAAGGCCGACCATATTACTCCTGTTCTAATAGATCTTCACTGGTTCAGAATTCAATATAATATCCCTCTCCATATTTTCAAATCCCTCAACAACCTATCTCCAGTCTACATAAAGGATATCCTTACAGTTTACAATCCCACACGATCACTAGGATCCGAATATCTGCATCTTCTCCAGGTACCTCGGACACGTACAAAAACATATAAGGATCGATGTTTGGACAAGGCCGCATCAGTCTGTGGAACCCCCTGCCTTTTAAACTCAGACAATGTACTTAACTGTAAAGTTTTCAAGTGAACCCCAGACCGCATCTTTTTAGATAAGCTTTTAATTTGTGATTATTTTTTTTTACATACTTAGTGCTCTTACATTACAGCTCTCACAGTGCTGTTAAATTTATTTTACAAAAATATACCAACAATACAAATAAACAAACACACACAAAAAAGAAAAAGCACAAAAAAGTGTAGTTTGTTATCATACCTTTGCTCTTTCTATGCATTCATTATTCCTAAAAGTTGTTTTGAATTGTTATATTTGTTATTAGGCTAATTATACCACTACATTACGCGCTATATATTGATAATAATAATTATGCGTCTTAATTTTGACAGTATGAATATTTTATTTACATGTATGTGCACATCAGTTTTATATTATCTTTTCTCTCATATTTGTAAAGTGCTTTAGAAAACTAATGTTGATTGGGCGCTATATAAATCTTTTAATTACAATTACAATTATAACTTCCAGTTTTGCAACAATAAAATCGATCACTGATAATTCAATCTTATAATCATAAAAATCAATCAATATATGTTGTAAAACAAATTCATAAATGACTGAAGAATGTTTAATTCCCATTCAGCATAAACCAGTCGTCTGCGTTCCGAAAGCCGAACACATATAAACATAGCGATGCACATACAAGTTGTTCTTGAACTGTGTATTCAAAGCAATTGATATAATGTATTAACATCAAACTAAATACTTGAAATATTTTTCAAAATAGATTTTGAATACCACTACCATCTCACTTTTTTCGTCAGCAAAACAATAATGTAGGCCGTTTCGGAAACCACCATGACGTCACAGTGACCTAATCCGTAGCTGTATAGGAACACGATCGGCTGTATATTTCTGAGCCGTAGGATAGAAATAAAGTTCTTGTTTCCGTGTATGGTGCAGGATAACCTCCTTGATTGAGAATGTTGTTTGAAATATAAAACCCTTGCCTAACGCCTCGGCTTTTATATTTGAACAAATATCTTGACCTCGGAGGTTACCCTGCAACACACACGTGAAGGCGATCATTCTGTGCGAGTTTTCTTACCCTGTATGCATATAGCACTACATGTGGAGTTTATGTGACACGGTATTCTTTGTTTTGGGAGTTCAACATCTGACAAATACAAAGCATTGCAGTCTTCTTCGTACGATTGCTGAAATCCTACCCAGTCTTTCCTATCAACTGAAAAGATATCATTCAAAACCAAAATTAAATAAATTATAGTTCAAGATATTCAGGAATTTTTTCCAAATAAAGCAGTCATTCTTTTTTTATTCAGACTATTTAACTTATGATATATTATAAGACAAATTGGATCAGATATAAAATGAATTATCGCATGGAATTCTTGGTATTTTATGAAGATGAAGTTATCAAACAGTGGGCAATATTATGACTCCTATATACAGTACAAAATAGAGAATTTGGCAAACACGGACCCCTGGATATACCAGAGGTGGGATCATGTGCCTTTGAGGAGAAAGCATTTCGTGTCGATCGGTCGACAATAGCTTTTCCTATTTTGGTTACCTTCCACCACTTTGTACAAAGACACCGCATCTTCACCACCACATCCGGTCTCAATAACATCCGGACACTTCCATCCGCATGACGATTCCGGAAGTCGAAATTTCATCAGGTCTTCTTTAATCGATTTCCATAAAACGTAGCAAGAGTTGTTCTATGAAAAGTGGATTAAATCACATTCAATATGCGAGGTCATGTTCTGCATATGATCAATTTGGCAAATACTTCTAAAAAATGACAAAAGATTCTATTTGATGCTCTTTACCAAGGACTGCAAGTGACAACCGATCAAATGAAAGTAGATATTGAAAGTAGGTATATCATCAGATAAACCTAATCAGGTATGATAGAATACCAATCTTATTAAAATCAGACTTCTTAGATCTGCTTCGTACACTCAGCATAAGATGTGGCATAACCCAACTAGGGGTCATGTTCATGTGAACTTTGTGTTAGCCAATCTGCGTGTCGCCTATGAAATCAATGGTGTTCAAAATTCAAGGAAAATGGCTGCGGTTTAAAAGAAAACGCATCGCAGCTAGATATGACGTCACAATGCACCGTTTACGTCGACGGGCGTTATATACCTCGTGTTAATTACGTAAACCATCTTGAAAACTATTCAAATCGTACCCATTCCTATTCATACATAAGTTGTATTTCACAATTAATTTAATTTGGGTGTAATTTACATCGTACGATTTGTGGCTTGAATGAACGGGATATATTAGGCATTATTACTTTTGTGAGAATAAACAATTTTATAGTGTGGAATAAACTTCGTAGAAGAGAGATTACTGCAACTTGATTACGAATTTCATATCCTATTGTAGCGATTGTGAGCGAATCTTAAGATCTGATTTTAATTAGATTGGGTAGAATACATCAGTAATTATTGATAGATCAATAAGTTTAAGTATTCATCAGTAAGTTTTGATATTGGAGAGCTGATGAAATTGCAAGATTACATCCTTATCATCTCATTAATTAGAACTTTTCGGGATGTCTTGTTATCGCGTGTCAATGGACAGGGCCTTTCAAGCGCCCAGTATTAAAAGTGAAAGTTATGAGTCTTTAGGAAAGGCCCTTTTAGCGGAAATTCCTGATCACAGAACCTTCATGTTTACAGTCATAAGCGCCGTAAACACACTGTGAAGAACCTTCATGTCATAAGCGCCGCATACACATATGAAATGAATCAATGTTCGGTCATTTTTGAAGATTTAAAGGGTAAAGGGACATGGGCTCGATTTGATCTGAAAATTTTCAAATTTCATTTTGTTTTTATTTCTAATGTTTAGAATCCTTAACTGAGTTATTTCTAATGGTCAGCAAAAATGTATGCGTCATTTGTCGAGGTGCGTGGGAGATACAGTGCTCACTATTCCTTGTTATGTAAACAAGGCACGTGCCAAGAACTTGTTTACGTAACAAAGATTTATGAGAGTTGTATCTCACTTGTAACTCAACAACATTTAAGTTTTGATTGACCATTGGAAATAATTCAGTCTAGTTAAGCATTGTAAACATTGAAAATGGAAAAATGAAAGTTTGAAAATTTTCAGCTCAAATTGTGTCCAAGCCTTTAAGTCCTTAAGATGGTCCACATAGGTTGTACTCATCTATATTCAAATTCAATGTGCATTTTGTATTATCAGAATTGTTTTACTTACATGTATTGCAAGATAGGCATTCATTAAGGAATATTCGGCGTCATAGATGACGTCACAATCCGTATAGTGCTGCGCTTCAAATGTCACATTCATATGAAAACAACCTACAAACACAGTTCATCTCAAACATTCAAAACACGATTTTAAGGCATTTTCATTGATGGTCTAGTCACTTAAACATGGCTATCAAGTTAGTCATTAAAATCATGACTTTTATTTTCCTGTAGTCTCAAAAGGATCAGTTGAAAAAAGGACTCTATTTATGGCCTTCTTGTCGAGTCGTAATCATAAAAAAAATTGTTTATCAATTAGCAACTAAGATCATTTCTATCCAACTTTCAGGTATGTTTATATAGTTTAGCAGAGGTAGTGATTGAACACTCAGCATTCAGAAGTGAGGATTATCAGTCGCTTCGATGTGACCTTGAACATGGAGGTCACGAGTCGCGGCAGGTCATGACACATTTCAAATCCTCACTGTTACCTACTTGAGCGTGAAGTATATGTCTAAATTTTTAGTACTTTATCAACGGCTGGTGATATATGTGAAAAATGCTGGAAGTTACTTAAAGGAAACATGCAAATTACATGTATCTTAGATAAAACGCTACTTATTAACAGAAAATTCGCAAGCTTACGGAAAATCTCAAAATTCCTCATTTTGCCAAACAGAGTGAGAAATTGCTTATGACAATCTATTGCACACATTTTCAGACCTAACTGCAGTCTTTATATAGCAACCACGTCCCTCTATGGTTGTCACATTATTGGTTAAACATTTGTTTTTCCAGTTTCGGGGTCTGTTTCCAACATTTTCTGAACCTGTCCCTGCTTGATTCTAATTTTCACTAAGGCTTCATATTGAGAGATATTTTTACAAGGTTTTACGGTTTTAAATCTAGTTCGAAATTATATTTAGAATGGTGGCCAAGTATACATGTAGCCCAAATCCTGCCTCACCTTTCGTGTTTGACTAGAATAAGTATTTGATACCTCTGATGGAAAGCCAGTGACGATTCAGTATGACGTCATGTCTGTCGTCATCACGAAATGTCCATGACGTTTCATTAGGATGCATGATTAAGCTGAGTTCTGTAATGTTTGTCCTGTTGTTTGGTGTGTGAAACCCGTACAACTCGCACTTCCTGTCCGCCGCCTCCCTCGATACTTTGTCGTCAACAAACACCAGGGAAGTCGACATCTTATCTGCCTCGTCTTCACCTAAGCATCATTCAAATACAGTTCATATGACAGATGAAGAAAACGAACAGTGATCAATATTACTAATACTATAATCAATACAAAATAAAAAGTTGGGCAAACATGGATACCAGAGGTGGGATCAGGTGTCTAGGAAAAGTAAGCATCCCCTGTCAACCCGCCGTGAGACCCATATCTTGATCAGGTAAACAGAGTTATCCGTAGTAAAAATCAGTGTGTCAAGAACGGCCTAAAATCGGTATGATTGTCCATTACAGTTCATATGAAACATTCAAAACACGATTCTGTTGCATTTTTATTGATAAACTAGTCACTTAAGGTAGTTCCATCCTCGTGGGACTTATTAATATCAATGGTTGAAAATGGAAAAAAATGTATTAATTTCAACTCAATGTAGTTAAATTTAATCAATAACCAAAGAAAATGTGTATGTTGCCACCTTCTTAAAGATGTCAGGCATACATAAACAGAAGTATATGTTAATATCAGAAAATCACACGTTTCCGTTATACAGAATACTGTGGAATCATTAGAATTCGTGGTGACTCAATTTTCGTGGAATTCGTGGGCACCCCTCACCCACGAATTTACATCCTAAACGAAAAAATACAACTATTTTTTTGTTTGAGTTATCTTTCTTACAAATATATAAATCTAAATAGAAATTCAGCAATCCACGAAAATTGAGACCTCACGAATTTAAATGACTCTACAGTAATAAAAAAAAAATTTTAAAAAAATAAAATTTCGAGAAATAAATGTCAACAGTGTAAAACGTTTGTTAATTCATAAATATGCATGAATTGATTGTGGATATTGGGAAAATCATGTATAATAGACATGCAGTAGAAGAAATACCAGCACAGTGGGCATTGCGCTGGACAACAGTTTTTATTATGAATAATTCATTATCTATGAAAAAATATAAACTTTTTTTTATCACTAGTTGTCTAATTCAACATAGAAATCTGTGAAATTCGACATTGAAACCTGTACAATTAGACATGGTAAAACTATAGAATCCGAGCATGTAAATCTATATTGAAAATGTTGAAGTCGAAATGCGCTAATGATAACTTAATATACAGAATACGTAGCATGCAATTAAGGTAGCGACGGATAGCAACCACGTGATCAGTAAAAATTGTGTATTTTCACGTGAATTCATTTTTCGGAATTCCTTACTCCGTCATAGAATAGTCGAAAAACAAAAAGGGGTTCCGAAAGTGTTTTGTTGCTGTGACTGACTCGCCTAGAGAAAATATGCACATACCACATAAGTATACGTCAATATCTGTAATAATGATAGATCAAATGTTTCATCTGTGTGAAACTTTTTGCTAATCGAAATGTTAAACCAACCACCAATCCATGTACATAGATGCGCTACATAAACAAAGTTGATACATCGTAATGTTCGAGTGCTGCATGCTGCGAGATTAAATACTGTTTATACAGTCACTGAGACGCTAAACAAAGTTTCTTACAAGAAGAGGAAGTTGGTGGATGCATTGAACTTGGACAACGAAATCATAGTTTCGTTTGGTGAGTGAAAAAAAAGCCATAAATTTGTATTCAAAAGTTCAACTCACATTTCCTCTGCTATTTCACAACGCGATTTATAATAACATCTGTAAGTTTAAACACACGACATACAGTAGATGTATTATTTTTTATGTATATATGTATTCCATGTGTGCTTAGAATATAACTCCCACCTGTGCATGTGATTGTAAACGAACGGATGTCATGTAAATGTATACCACATTTGTAAACATGGGCTCTCACATCTCTTTTGAAGAAAATATCGTTATGAAAATAACCGTTACGAAAATAACATACTTTGAACTACATGTATAAAAGTAATGAAAAACAAATATCTGTATAGACCTACTATCTAGGGGTATGAGGGAACCGGATAGAAAGTGGAGGGGGAGATGTGTTGAATTATGATTCCCTAGACTATAGTATACATATACTATTACTTTGAAATTTCAGTGATCTAAGAAATATATCAAACCTGAGGTTTCGTGTTTCACACAAATATGTAGGTTGGCAAAACCTTTTTAAAAATAATGTAAATTAATCACAAGTCTGCATATGCCCTCTCATAGGCAAATGTATGCACTGTATGTATAAGTAAGATATGTATACTACACGTATGCCCTTCTCTTGACCCACATTTTGTAAATAAAACAGATATGATAAGTATATGGCAGTTTATGAAAACATATATACATGTTATCTCATATTGCAATTTATAATTTTGAAACATCAGTATTTAAATTTTTACTGAATATGTGTTGAGACACAATTTTAAAATTCACATTGTCTGACGAAGTCTAATTACTCAATGGTATAATATAGACCTAACTGTGCAAATATCAATTATGATGATCTTTTTTCTAGGCATCAGCCTGAGGACCAAGGGAGGTTAGATAGGACCAGTGCCGGTTGAAGTGTATTTCGAGTCAACAAGTATAACAGCAAGAGAGGTACTATATCTTCTTTTGATAAACATTTATAAAGACAATTCTGAGTATATCAGATACTCATCTTTTTTGCTATATTTGAATATATTTAATATCTATATTTTGAACAGGTACTCCATTTACAGTGATGATGACATATCCCCTGGACCCCCACAACTCCACAAATTTAAAAATGTTTGATCAAGTTCCGAAGATTAAAGAACTGCTGCAAAATTTGGGACTTGGATGAAAAACATTAATTCACTTATATGAGCTCAGAGCAGTGGATGTTGTACAACATACTTTAAACTAGATTGTGAATTTAAGGGAAAACAAGTACATGTACTCGTGTATTACATGTACATGCCTTTTGAAAGACAATAATATTGCATAGATGTAAAGGAAATTTCAATATTGATTATTCTTTTTTAGATATATTAGTAAAAAATGTGCACATGATAGAATATCAATTTTATAACTTCAATCAATGTGTTTGAATTTTCCTTGTAATTCAAAATTTAGTTGAAACATACATCATTGATACATTAATGTATATCAAATTTTTAGAAAAGTTTCATAATGGAACTAATTCACACACACCCCTTATACATACAGTGAACATAGACCTTCACCTGGGGAAAACTACAGTTAGTTAATGCAATATACATGTATATGCATTCTCAGCTATCCAATAGTGAGTTTTTGGTTCATTGTGAAACTACAATTAGAAATCTTAAACTTATGAAAGACACACCTATCTGTGAGGGCAAGATGACTCAGATGGACTTACATGTAGTGATCCATGGCCAGTCCATGGGTCTCTTTCCATTGATATTAATTATTTATTGAAACATGAAATGGTTATTTAAACATATTTGGTGTATTATACTGTATAGTGATATAAATTTCTATCAAAAAATATGTATAGGTAATAGATTTGGTCCAGTTATTACAAGAAATTGTATGAAAAATAACTAAATATTTAGGCAATCATTGTGAGTGCGAAAAGGTCAACTGCAATAGCACACACTATATATCATTCTTAAATGGCTCATAGAAAGGTCTAGTATTGTAAGTTTGAATGCTCAATGTGGTAATTTGGGAATGCTTAATCATTTAAGGTCAATAGTTTATCTCTGCTGACTGTATCTATTAAAATTCATTTCTAGAAGGGAGGGGGTAGGGTTACAAAATCTGACATAGTTTCAGATTAAACCTCATTTGGTATATTTTTTTCTATTTAATATTTTAGATACTACTTGACTTATTGTAAAAATGAAATAAAATCAGAAATTTTATGAGCAGACTTTTGTTGTTGTCAAAAAATGTATGCCTGATAGTATTTGAGAAACGCCATATTTAGGGTAAATTTGGCCAATTGCAAAGTCGAATCATCCCAATGTTTTCCTTAGATGCATTTTGAATTTCTAATCAATGTTGATTTTTTATTTGTTTGTGTTTAATTTACATAACTATATATGACAAACAATATTTCTGGTTTCAATAAAATTTGTATTGGATTCCGTGTTAATTTGCCCAATATTGTCATTTTTTGCCTTTTGGGGCTGCAAAAGAGGGGATTTCAATCTCGCTTTCCTCGAAAATTAACCTGATTAATTTTGTTGATTTTTTGATATGTTTTAGGATAAAGTCAAAATGTTATAATAAATAAAATTGAAAAAAATTCAATGAGCGGTTTTTTGGGGGCTAGCTATCAATAGCTACCTTAAATCAAATCAGAATTCCATTAGACAGTAAACAAAAATACTGACGCAAAAGCAAAATTTACATTCCAACTTATTTGTCATTTACTCTTTTTCTAATACATTGGAATTCAACATTTTCGATGATACACCGAAAGTAGGGTAGTCGTCTGCTATAATTATAGACGGACGAATAGCAATAGATTTAAATGGAGGGAAACATATAACAAAACCTCGATTGAGGCTGATTCGGACTAATTGTGATAGCATAATGTGTATCAGATAAGCTTCGACTTGATGATTTCGTCATTGCCTTGTGAAGTGATAACTCACCTGAAATTTCCAGCTGCTTCCTAATCACCGTTGTATCCTTGGAAACCACGCAGGTGTAAACTCCTTTGTTTCTGTCGGTGACTTCTAAAATTTAGAACAAGAGGAGAGTTAAGAACTTCAGATAGTAATCAACCTCTCATCAATCCTTTAAGTGGTAGACACGATAGTTTCTTTTATTTTACAATCATTAAATGATCTGACCCCTCAGATTTGAATATCATTGGAAAAAAGACAAAATCGAGACTAGAAAATGACAACGCAATGATCGGTCTAGAAATAAGATGGAGCATCCCCTGTCTACCGGTCTAGAGATAGATCGTTATAACGACCGTAGAATGTGCGAATTGCTGACTTCAATTGATATTGTTGAAACCCCTGATGACACTACTGACATCATTGTTACTTATCCCTCTGATTATAGGATAACACATGCCTGTTACAGGAAGTGATATATTTATAATTGATTGCTATTGTGAAGTGAAGGATACCACATACATGTTACAGGAAGTGACGTATTTACCATTGATTACTATTGTGAAGTGAAGAGAATCAGAAAGTGTGTCTCTTGTAAGATTCGTCGCGTATTTAGGTATGAAGGAGTTCTTCTGTGGGACCTGGCTTAGTATCACCACTCTGTTATCTCCCCGGAATATCCACTCCGAATACGCGTTTGATCTGTCTAGGAATAGTTCCTCTGTTAGGCCCTCCACGATACAACTCAGTAGCAGGTCTTTTCCTTCCGAGATCTTGGAGACGTTCGACAGGACTTTGACTATAAAAATTTATAAAAATAGACATCTAATCCAAAAATCTATAAAAAATAGACATCTAATCCAAATATCTATAAAAATAGACATCTTATCCAAATATCTATGAAAATAGACATATAATCCGAAAATCTATAACAATAGATATCTAATCCAGAAATCTATAAAAAATAGATCTATAATCTAAAAATCCAACATAAACAGACATAATTGTATGCACCAACGAAATCCAGTGGAGATCCGGGTCAGAATAGGCCCACAGTACCCCTCCCCCGGGGATTCCGGTCAGAATAGGCCCACAGTACCCCTCCCTCGGGAATTCCGGTCAGAATAGACCTTCAATACCCGTGCTTGTCGTTACTGACGATTTGATAGGGTGGTACGTCGGATGAGACCACAGAAATCGAGGTCCCTTGTCACAGCAGATGTGGCACGATAAAGATTCATCCCTGTTCAAAATATAGCAGGGGTGGGACCAGGTGCCTACGATAAGTGGGCGTCCCCTGCTGACCGGTCACACCCACCGCGAACTCTCTATCTTGATCAGGTAAACGGAGTAATTTGTAATCAAAATAGTATGTAAAGAACGGCCTAACAATTATTAGTGCATACCGATTGTAAGACCGTTCTTGGCACACTGATTTTGACTGCGGATAGCTTCGTTTTCCTGATCAAGATATAGGGCTCACAGCAGGTGCGATCGGTTGACAGAGGATGCTTACTCCTAGAAACCAGATACCACCTCTGGTGTGTCCGGGGGTCCTTGTTTGTCCGACTCTCTATTTTGTATTGCTTATAGGAGTTATGAGATTGATCACTGTTCGTTATCTTCATGGTAAACTCTAGGAGTTTAATTAGATTACATCGTGTGGTAGTGCCCGCTCACTAGTATGCCGAGAATTATCAGACCTTCCCCGCGATACGACTGTAATCTACCCGTACGTTGTGACGTTGTTTACATTGTGACGTCATATCTTGTGAGGTGCACAGAGGTACAATTCTATAATCTCGAGTAGCCCTGAATGACAAGTAAAATTTTAAAATTGTCCTTAAAAATAAATTTTACATACACATTAATGACAGAAAGAAAACAAAATTATGTATAGAAGTTTTATTGTATAGAAATGATGATGCCTGGATTTATCATGCAATGCACCAAACCCACCCAGGCACAACAATCGGATCACGCGTTCGTCCTTTTTCGTAATCGGTAAGAAAACTAGGTCGTGGATCGGCGCGCAAATCGCAACAAATTGATGCATTTTTTCGTCGGAAACGCGCCTGTGGATGAGGTTAACCAAAGGAGGATCTAGGTGTTACAGAAATATAGGTAACAGAAGGCATATCTAGGTAATACAGAAATATAGGTAACAGAAGGCAGATCTAGGTATTATAGAAATATAGGTAACAGAAGGCAGATCTAGGTATTATAGAAATATAGGTAACAGAAGGCAGATCTAGGTATTATAGAAATATAGGTAACAGAAGGCAGATCTAAGTAATAAAGAAATATAGATAACAGAGAGCATATCTAGGTAATAAAGAAATATAGGTAACAGGGGGCACATCTAGGCGCTTTATACTTTATGCAGTTAATTTTTCTCTTTAGGTGATTGAAACACATGAGGGTTATCAAAATCATTTACATTCGCCAGGAAATCAGCGGTCGCGGTACTTCAGTATGACACACTGGATGCGGTCAATCATTTTGCATCCCTCCGCTTGCAATCGATAATTTTGCATCCCTCCGCTGATAACTAATTAAAACACATTGTACGCGATCAATCATGTTGTATCCCTCCGCTGATAACTAATACATAATTAACACACATTGTACGCGATCAATCATTTTGTATCCCTCCGCTGATAACTAATACATAATTAACACACTGTATCTTATCAACCAATGTGTAACCCTCCGCGGACAATTGAAAATTTATTAAAACACTGGATGTGATCAATCATTTTGTAACCATTCGCGGACAGTGGATACATTTCAGAAGCGATTATAAAACGCGACTTAATGGGACGTGCAATTCCATACCTCTGTCTTACCTGTGTAAGTGTCTGCTGACCAGAAGTAAATCAAGAACAATACAGAAAGACACAGCTTCATTTTCACGCACGCTGTGTTCTGTAAATATCCTGTAATGGACGATTTACATACTCTGATTTGAAATTGACAGAGACTAGATTTAGCATTAATCATAAACTTCCGACTTTTTAAGTACTCTACTTGTCGAAGGCGATCATGACGCGCGTTTTATTTTTGTGGTACTTTCTTACAACTTCTAGCTTCCTTATTCAAGTTAACTTCCCTATCAGTGTTTGTAGAATTGTGGACAAAATTTCTAGATCGCTTAAAATAGCACAAATCAATCTTGAAGTTTTATTTTTTTATTATTCTGGATGAGTAATTGGTTCATCTTTATTTCATTTTCTATTATCGAATTATTTTCAGGATCGTTGATCAAGTAATTTTCAGCCAAATGTCATGAAGATATCTGTATTTCTGTACCTCCGTCATGCATCTATATGGACACAATATTGCTACAGCTTAATTTTGGGAAATTTTGAGTTTTCCTTATGTAAAACTTATACGGTACCAATTTTGATGCACCAGATGCGCATTTCAACAAATTATGTCTCTTCAGTGAGGGTCACATCACTTTCCTAACAAAATATGCACAGCTAATTAGTACGTCCCCGCCCTTTTGTTTAAATACACATGTATTCAACTAACTGAAAACGTGAAGAAACGAACATTGATTCCTATCAGGAACGAAAAATCAATAACAGTGCAAAATTTTGTAGATCTGTAGCTCAGAGACTTTTAGCCTACAGTCTATTCTTTATATTGTTATTTGGACGCCTAATTTTTTTCTGGTACCCATATATTGTACTATAACTTTAGAAACCATTAAACAATACGGGATAGGCCAATATATCTTCGCATCTAAGTAGCCTATCGAGTTAGGTACCCATCGGTCCTCCAAGTCTTTTTATGTACTGCGACAGCGATTTCAACATGCTCATCAGTGCCAAGAAAACTGAATGCACGGAGATGAAACATGTGAAGCCAGATATTTATTAAATTCAACGACCTTCAGATAACTAAAATATATATAGTGTGATAACGTATAAAGAACATGTGTGGAAGTAAAGGCGCAGCGCAGACGATGGGTGGATCTCGGATGTATCTGGAGTGGATTGGAGGACTTAGCTTCGTAATTGGTTGATCAAATAACTAAAACTGTTAACTAGTGCAAGGTTTTTGTAACTATCCCTAACATGGTTACATATATATTCAAGTTCATAAATTGAGCATATAATCTATTTGAAATTTTGGGGGCAAAATCGATTGATGTACATAGCCCGATTCCGACGATGGCGCGGATCCGGTTTTATTTCAATAATATTGTTTGAAATAAATATTTTATTAACTTTGAATAATTACTGGTTTCTTAAAAAGACAATGTAACAATCCCCAACTATAATATTTAAATATTACGATTTGTATTAAACCTATAGTTTGGAAAAGTATTCGGATTTCGTGCTTGGAATGTGAAATTCCGGTTATTTGAAGAACATAAAAAGTAAAAATTCACTTATCCCCCAGGCCTTGATCCAAAAAAAACTCTTAACTTCTATGCAGTATGTAATATACTAATTTACAATTCATTAAGATTTATTGGATCGAGGCCGGGGGTTATACAATTTTTTGGTGCATATTGTTGGATATTATCAGCTTTTACAAAATTAACACAACTGTTATGGGTTCTGCATGGTATAATTTCTATATGCGTGAATTTTCGCGGAAAAAACACACTGGATTTATAAAGAAGAAGGTCTAAGCTATTTCATACCATGATGAAATATTGGAATGAAGATACTTTATTTTACTCAAAATCACAGGGCCATATTTGGGTATTCGTGACTCTTGTTCTTTTCAAACAAAGGAATAGATGCCGTCAACATAAGCAACATTCTTCGTCATAAAAGGGTTCAGTCGTGTATTCCTACTTATTTCAAGTTTAAGTCTACACCCTGTATTTCCTACAGCTATACTTCTACTATTGCATCCAAACTTTTTAATTATAAACAAACTTGGCAGTGCTTAGATATAGACCATCTTATACGTAATCCACCAACATGTTCTTGTTCTTCATCTTCTTTCAACTACAGTCCAGCTGGACATGTCATTACTGGTGATGTTGATATAGTTGAAAATGAGGACCTCAAATCACTTATTCTTAAAGGTCCTAAATACAGAGAACATCGGTCTTTTAATTGGCGACAGAACTTCATCTCTATTATGAGTTCTGTCGAAGATTATGCCAGACGATGGGTTAAATATGAAAAAGAAGAACTGGATACACTGTCAGAATGGGTTAAAAGCATAAGAGGGATATTAAAATCCCGCATTAGACACATGAAAACAAAAGTACGTACCATCTATCCTTCTGTGTTTAGTAAACCAGAAGTGATAAAAGAATTAGATAGGTTACATGAGGAATATGTTTTGGTTCCAGCTGACAAAGCTAGTAACAACATTGTCGTTGTTTGTAAGGCTCATTATTACAACTGTATTTTAAACGAACTTGGCATTAATTCCACTTTTGGTTATCATACTTATACTCCAACTGCCCTTTCAAAAGACGAAATTCTTCAAAACCATGCTTCAGTTTTAGACACATTTAATATTCCAGTCAATGGGTCGAATGAATATGAGTTACCGTACCTATACTGGATTCCTAAACTACATAAAAACCCTTACAAACAAAGATACATTGCTGGATCTAGTAAGTGCTCTACCAAGCCCCTATCTTTGCTCCTCACGAAAATGTTAACAATTGTGAAGGAGAAACTTCAAACTTACTGTGCGACTACATATGCCAGAAGTGGTGTTAATCAAATGTGGATTCTAAAAAATTCTAAAGAACTTTTAGTAAACTTGAAATCGCAGAATTTTTCCCAAATCAATAGCATTAAAACCCATGACTTTTCAACACTATACATGACCATTCCTCACGATAAATTAAAGACTAGACTTTTTGACATCAAAGACAGTTGCTTCTTCAACAAAACGGAAAACGGAAATATTCATATCTAGTGATCAGTCATTCAAAAACTTACTTTGTTAAACACCACTCTGATTCCACGCACAAGTACTCTGAAGTTGAAATAAAAAATATGCTAGAGTTCCTCATTGACAATATCTTCGTGGTCTTTCGTGATCAGGTCTTCCAACAGTCTGTTGGAATTCCCATGGACACGAATTGTGCTCCTTTGTTAGCTGACCTGTTTTTATATTCATATGAAGCAGAATTTATTCAAAAACTTCTACGTGAAAAGAAAAAATCTCTCGCTGTGACCTTCAATTCGACTTTTAGATATATCGATGACGTTTTGTCTATTAACAATGATAGCTTTCATTCATATGTCGATTTGATATATCCCTGTGAGCTCGAAATAAAGGACACCACAGAGTTGTCCACTTCTGCTTCATACTTTGATATTTTATTGAAAGTAGACATTAACGGCAAACTGACAATTCAACTGTATGACAAACGGGATGATTTCAGCTTCTCCATCGTCAACTTCCCACATTTATGTAGCAATATTCCATTATCACCTGCATATGGTGTTTATATATCTCAACTGATTCGATATGCAAGAGCTTGTTCTGGGTATAGTCAGTTTTTAAATCGAGGTAAGCTACTGACAAACAAGTTGATGGTACAGGGATTTCAACAGTCTCGATTGAAGTTAGCATTTCGCAAATTCTATGGTCGTTATAACGATCTAGTTCGTCAATACAACCTCGCATTGGGTCAAATGCTGTCTGACGTGTTTCATACCGATTATTAAGCCGTTCTTGGCACACTAATTTGACTGCGGATAACTCCGTTTACCTGATCAGGATATGGGGCTCACGGTGGGTGTGACCGGTCAACAGGGGATGCTTACTCCTCCTAGGTACCTGATCCCACCTCTGGTGTGTCCAGGGGTCCGTGTTTGCCCAACTATCTATTTTATATTGCTTGTAGGAGTTATGAGATTGATCACTGTTCGTTGTCTTCACTTTGCATGTAAAAAAGAAAAAACAAAGGCTTTTTTATGATTTCAGGCCTCTAGAAGTCGCGGACGAGGAAGGCGCAGCAGAGGACGACAGCGAGGGCAGCCAGCAGGGTTTAACAGACTGGTAATGGCGGCGGAGGCTCGGCGTGACAGACAGTGTCAGCTTGAAGTATGCATACTTCTAAGCCAAGTAGAATATATAAGTTTCATATTTTAGCCAGCCTTTAATTATCAGAAATTTTATTTTAAAACAAGCAAGTTTATTTTCAGGAATGCATTTCCAATATGGACTTGGCTGCCCTTCAGGAAACTCGAAGATTAGTTTGCAAGAAACAGCCCTCATTACTTATGGATGTCCTGAAGTATGCAGAAAACAATGGAGATCCAGCACCGGGGAATCACCCTACAATCCCAGATTGGTGTTCATGCACTAACTGTAAGGAGATGCCTACCGAGAGGGAAAAACTGTGCTGTGGAAAAATACCCTAAAATTGCCATACAAAATTAGCTGTAAGTTTTCATTTGATCAAAATTTCAAACAAATTAATACCATACTGAATAGAAAATAATCATTAATTTCTTAATCTGCAATGTAATGTTATCATTTCTAGGATTTCTATACCATAGTCCTAGATGAACTGGTTCTGGAAGTTGCCATCAGATTTAGAAATGATGCTGTGGCAGAACCTAGAGATGACAATTACAACAGAGCTCATCGACACACTGTTTACAGACAAGATGTCATGTGAATACATGATCGTCTTGGAACTGGAAACCGGAAGGTCATTCCAAGTTGTTGTATATGGAGGATTAGAGACCAGTATCCTGAACCTTCTGGTCAATATGTGAGATACATTGAAGGAATCTTAGATTGATAATGGCAAGATTTCATTCATATCTTATATGACTGTTGATTTATCTAATTCGAAGTTCATCTTAACATTGAATAAAACATTGAAATACATATGTGACATTTTTCATTCATCAATTTAAAAGGAGGAATAACAATGTAATACTTGAAACACTATTTCACATGTACTAAGCTGTTAAAAGTAACAAAGTATAATATACAAAGTAATGCACTACCATAAATGGAAGCAGTTAAAAGATCGCAATATTATAAATGTTACAGGTATATTGCATATGTATTACAATGATATAAAACGTCAAAGACATGTCACTGTTCTTGATTCTGACTGGTGCTCTCAGAAAGAAATCGTGATTTCTTCTCTGCCACTAGAGATATTGTTGGTGGTGGAGCGACAGGAGCCAGGGTCTCGGATACGAGTCGTGGATCCTCCACATCAAGGACAACTGGCCTATTCATGCCTATAGGGTCAAAGATCCTATTCTGCACAAACATTTTCATGATGTCGGTTGCATAAGGATAGTGCTTTTCTTGTCTTACTGGGTAGGCAGACCATCGCCCACTTTTTTTTGCTATAGTACCGCTGGTGCCTAAAGAACAAGATTCAATGTATTTGATAATGCATTACAACAATCATGTATCAAACATATCAGCAAAATGCTCACTGGTATATTGTAGACTTTAACTTTAACTAAATGATCAGAAGCTTTTGAGAAGAAAAAGAAACCTTAATGATCCATTTTTTCTTTTGGCAACCTCTCTGTCAACATTTGCATTGTGGTCCAGTGCAGCGACAAGGTTCCTAGCTCTGTACACTCGAGGTGTGTAAGAATGGCGCTTTCACGAGTACTTTAAAATGAGGTTTTGAAAATTCTCTAGAGCAGCTGTACTCCTGTAAAAAAAATGAAAACAAAATCATTAAATACACTCCATGCATGGTGAAGTTTTCCTAGAAAGTTTTAATCTAACAAATTAGAAAGCCGTTACATATACACATGTATGTTTTTAAATTTTCCTATGGCAACATTTTGAGTAGATGTGCATGAATATTATAATCGGATAAATCTGGCAATTAAGTTCTAATGTGAGCAAAAATTCAATTTGAATTGTGTATACCGGCAATTAAGGTAGTAAGGAATATTTTTCAATAGTCTTTTGTCCCTGACAATAGCACGCAAGGCAACATGTGCTGGGGATCCTGCCTCAAGCCAATCTTTGTCCCTTTCCTCTGTTAATGGGCCATGCTGGCATGAACTTCTAGCTCCTGCTCTGTACTGCAAAATCCATTCATACTCATTCACAACATGATGCATGACTCCAAAGCAAATGCCCTGAAAAGTAGAACAGTCTAAAATGTTTTCCCCACTCTCTTTTAACACTAATGGAATCATGTGATTTTTTGTTTACAGTTCAAACTTACAATAAACTCTTCTTATGTATTTCCTACAGAGGCACAAAACCAATAATGGTTCACTATCTCTCTTGTCCACTGTAATATTGGCTTTTTGGATTTTTCTTGCCCAGCCTGTAAAATAATATTCAAATTCAGTTCACTTGTTTTAACATTTCCCCAAATTTTGAAAATGTTCAATCAATCAAAGTCTTAAATTATCTCACCTTTATTATTTTTCCCAAGGTTTTTTTTTACCCGTGCCATATGTCAAAGGAATGCTTTATTTGTGGGTACTCTTTTTCTGGAATAAAAACATGTCCAGAATAGTTAAAGGAAGTTTAATTTAAATATGTACTCCTTAAGGAAATAAAAAAAAAAAATTCACATAACTGGGTATATTTTTACAATGCGTTTTGGCAATTCAGTTAGAAACCCAATAAGCTGAGAGAGAAAAAGAAATACATAGAAACATACTAATTAATGCTTCAATCTACACATGTGCATCAGTCACCACTTCCACCACGTTTATTCCTTTTTCAAAGAGAAACTGAAGGCCTTTTATAAAACATGCCTTTTCAAGGATTGCGCTTTTTCTTCCTGTCATCCTTTTGTCCATGGTCATTAGGCACAGTATCTTGTGGGTCTCATTTTCCAAAAACGTGTATGTACAATACTGTGCTGAATGACATGGGCTGTCCATACGACCATCACTTAAGCAACAAGAGATGTTTGTAAAACAACTATGCCCCCTGTGGTGCAAAATTGAAGAAGGATTATACACACAAATAACTTAATTGATAGCAGTATCATCAAAAAATAATTCTGAAAATTTAAACATTATCTCATACTATGACAAAACAAGCCATACAAACATTTGGTTGATAGCATACTATTTACTCACCAAGAACAACAACATCCTGGCCTCTGAATTCTTCCAAAATTTCATTCTGATGCCTTTTCCAAATTTCTTCAATCGTTGGGGTGACAAGTTCTCTGTATTTTTATGAATGATGAGACAGACAGAATTGGAAGTTTCAAGAACTTAGAAAACAGGGAAATCTTTTGAAAATTATTTCCTGAAGCTAGTAAAGCTGCGGAGAGCAACACATGCCCACTGTGAACACGTCTGTTTAGAAGAGTTTGTGAACACCATTTGTGTGCCTCATGATTGTTTGCGCAGACCTGGAATGTAAAATAAATAAGTACCAGGGTATTTCAAACGAGAAGTCCATGGGCCACATCGCTCACTTGAGTCACCTTGGCCCATATTTAAAGATTTTCCCTACACATTTACATGTAAAACTTCGATCCTTATTGTGCCCCAATTTACCCCTGGGGACCATGATTTTTACAAACTTGAATCTGCACTATGTCAGGAAGCTTTCATGTAAATATATACTTTTCTGGCCCATTGGTTCCTGAAAAGAATATTTTTAAAGATTTTCACTATATATTTGTATGTAAAAGTTTGATCCCCTATTGTAGCCCCACCCTACCCCTGGACGCCATGATTTTAACAAACTTGAATCTAAACAATGTCAAGAAGCTTTCATGTAAATTTTAGCTTTTCTGGCCAAGTGGGTCTTGAGAAGATTTTTAAATGACCTCACCCACCCAATTATTGCATTTTTGTGATTATCTCCCCTTTAAAGGGGGCATGGTCCTTCATTTGAACAAACTTGAATCCCCTTCACCCAAGGATGATTTGTACCAAGTTTGGTTGAAACTGGCCCATTGGTTCTGGAGAAGAAGTCAAAAGTATGAAAAGTTTACACAGACAGACATACGACAGACAATGGGTGATCAGAAAAGCTCACTTGAGCTCAGGTAAAATGTGCACCATAGCTTCACATCCCTTCACACTGCAAATCTTTGCCACTTTTGTTTCTGCCAAGGCAACCAGTGCATTAATATAAACCATCGTTGGTCGATCTTGAACTAGTTGTTCAATTTCAGCATTGTTGCAGATTACTGGTACACCACTGCACTCAAAATGTTCAACACTTTCTTCTTCATCCTCAATCTCTTCTGAATTTGACTCGTCTAGGGTTACACCATGGTCAAGTCTTTAGGTGAAAAAATAAAATAGATGTACATCAGAATTAAAAATGTCATTACAGTTAAGTGAACCAATAAGTTATATATTTTTAATTTTTTTTAATAATATTTAATCCTATAACCAGTAGTTTGCTTCATGCTATCTAAACTTTTACAATTTAAAAAACAACAACATAAATCTCTTTTAATTAAAGCTTATATATTATTTAGCTAATAATTATTATAACAAAAAGTACTTTAAAGACAGATGAAAACTTGGCTCATATTCTTCATCATCTGAGGAGTCATTTTGTCCACAAGTCAGTTCTGAAGCACTCATTGTCAATCTAATAAAAATGCATATCAAAATCATCAATTACAAAATAATACATGTCTTGAAAAAATACAATTTAATACGTGTGAAAAGAGCAATGTTGTCAATTAACTAACCTAAAAGGATCCATAAAATTGTCAGAAAATGGCGTGGAGCTCTTCATCCTTGGTTCTGCAAGTTCTTCAATGCCCGACATAGCACTCTCAACACCGTAAATATTATATTTTTATATTCTTTCTTTTTTAAGCAAATATTCTTATAATAGATATATTTCTGATAGATTTACAATTACTGTATTTTAAATGTGCGTGCATCTGCTATAGCAATAATACATGTAATGCACTACATCTAGTCGAGTTTTAATCTTCATACTTTGTACATTATACTGACAATTACAGTCCTGAACTGGACACAAGGGAGAATCCCATTTAACACTTAGAGATTCTTAAGCACCGTCCCCTGGTGTCCTTTGCAGTTCTGTAATCATTAATTACTATTATGAGAGTATACGCATATGTATATATTTACTGTGGTGCATATATTGCACTATATCTAGTCACAATTAGGTTAATTCTTGTTAATATTGTCTCAACATTGCCAATATGTTTATGTTATAGCAATGGTACATGTGTCAGATGTAAATGCACAACATCTAGTCATATTTTTCAGTCCCCATGCATCATTATTACCAATAACTCCAATACTGCAATCAATCTAAATTGTATTGTAATCACAACTTTGTTAACTACATGTATGTTTTGCATACACGTCTGTCTCTTGTATATGTCTTCAATCATAACTGTTCTTTGTATATTTGCCCCTTGTGGGTCCAACATTGGTTAATAAATCATATCATATACAATAAAATGAATAATTTTAAATATCTTTTTGAACTTGTTTCTGTTAATATATTTAAAACTATGACATGATTCATTTCAAAAATTTTACAAAATGTGTAACAGGCCTAGATACTTATTCTTTTCCAACTTCATCTAGAGAATGTCTGATAAATCAGACTGTACTAAACAGATTTTCTTCAATGCTGATGGACCGGGCGTTGAAGTAACATAGGGTATGAAGACTTTTTCCGCAGTCACATTTGTCGATTTGTCTTGTTCATCCTTAGCTTCAAAGCTAGAACAACAAAATATAAACGTTTACAGATCACAGTTTACCCCTTCCGTGCCTCACAATATTTACGCTACCAACTAGCTTACGGAGATGCTTGTTTGTTGTGTAGTACTTCAGTAACAAATAACATCGGCTAGATATAAAATAAAGCTTAGAAGACCAATCATGTATTTATAGTTTTCCCCAATCTTTCTTATAAATATCGTGCAAAATAATTGATATAATATACTACACACTTAATTGTCAAGCAGAATCTTTGCAACTTCGATGTTTGTTTTCAAAGACAGTTTTGTCCGTAGCTCCGTCCAACGATCGTACTGGTCCCCAATATATATTTTGTTTCTGTTTAATCTAGCATTAGCTTCTCTTTCATTTCTTTTTCTTGCTGAGTCTGTTAGTTTTACTTTCGATCCACATTTCCCCGACATCTTAGACATAATATCCGATATATTATGCGTATATCAGCATCCGAGGGTTTGACCCAGAGGTCACTTGCATATCTCCGATTACGTCAGGGAAAGACTGTCTTGCAAGACAAAAATTCCGGCACTGCTAATTTTCTCGTTTTCAGTGCGTTTTAGACCTTCGTTGAGTTGAAATTGAGTTTAGAATTTTATATTTCGCATTGAAAAAACGTTTTAGCGACACTTTCATGATTTAAAAAAATTGCCGCCGCCGACAGCTTATATTGCTTTAAATTGCTCTGTAATTATAAAGGAAACAGCATTGTTAGAATATCACAGACGACACAGGTATAATGATACAAGTTATAATTACACAGGAAACAACATTGTTAGAATATCACATAAAACATCGGTAAAATGTTACAAACTATAATTATACAGGAAACAACATTGTTAGAATATAACAGAAAACATCGGTATAATGATGCAAGTTATAATATACAAGAAACGGCAAAGTTTGAATCTTACAAGAGTAACAATGTCATCATGCTATGTTCTATACCCAATGGAAGGTGAAGATAACCAACAATCTCATAACTCCTGTAAGCAATACAAAATAGATAGTTGGGCAAACACGGACCCCTGGACACACCAGAGGTGGGATCAGGTGTCTAGGAGGAGTAAGCATCCCCTGTCGACCGGTTACACCCGCCTTGAGCCCTCAATCCTGATCAGGAAATAGAGTTATCCGCAGTCAAACTCAGTGTACCAAGAACGTCCTAACAATCGGTATGGAACACGTCAGACAGCATATGACCCAATTATAGGTTGTATTGACGAACTAGACTTTAAACGGAGAGCGCACGGTGAACGCAGTGAACGATTTCTGAACCCAAAACTATAAATGGAGAGCGCACAGTGAACGCATGGAGAGAGTACAATGATTGCACGGTGAACGCATGGAGAGCGCTCAGTGAACACAAGGAGAGCGCTCGGTAGAGGCACAGAAAGCGCAAGGTGAGCGAATGAAAAAGTGGTAAAGTAGAACGTTTCCGGGACTGTATGCTCTTAAGCTATACTCATAATGTGTTAGTAATATAACTAGAATTATACTATTACGTTTACCTGATCGGAATATGGAGTTCATGGCGTGTCATGAGTATAGCTAAAGAGCATACAGTCCCGGAAACTTTCAACTTTATCATTTTTCATTCGCTCAGTGTGCTTTCTGTCCCTTCACCGAGCGCTCTCTTATTATCATGTTATTTTATTATATTGGTTGTTGTTGTGTAGTAGTGACAAATTTATCAATGTTGACGCTGTGGAACGCCAGCCCCAATCTTAATTAAATCCTGGGTTTGAGCCACAACACTTCAATCGTGCTCACTTTTAATCTAAGTCTCTCTTTTATAAAAGGAACAATAGTGAAAAATAACGACTTAGATCAGGAGTGAGCTTGTATCTTTCAGAAGATGCTTTCTCTCGTCAAGCCACAAACACATACCGGTCGACAGGGAATGCTTACTCCTTCTAGGCACCTGATCCCACCTCTGGTGCCCAAGGGTCCATGTTTGCCCAACTATCTCTTTTTATTGCTTATTGCTTTGATTGATACCGTATAAATTTTACATTATAGGAGTTGTGAGAATGATCACTGTTCATTATCTTCACTTTCCATACAAGAGTAATTACTTACGTAGTGGTTTGGATCCGTCTGAAGCCACCAGGGTCTTGTCGGAACCACCTACAATTTCAAGAAAAAAGTTCACAAATACAACAATTTTCACCAATAAGCATATTCAGAGTTCAAAAGAAGTTTTTTTCAAGAATACCAGCTTGTTCTGTTGACAGCTCGCATATGTAAGGAAGTTTTCCCACACTGGTATTTGTAGACTTAAGGAGGATGCTACCATTATTTGTTTGGACGACATACTGCAGTCTTCTTTCTACGTATAAATGAATATAATCAAAGTACTGATAGTACTGAAAGACGGTGGTTATTCTATCTATTTTTACATCTCGACAAATGCATCAATTGTAAAACACGACGTATTTTAGGAGACTATACCACAGCATCTTCTGCAAGCTGTTGCATATTCTCCGCGAAATAGACGAAAATTAGAATAGCAAAAGAAAAAACAAAAACAAAAAACAAACGTAAAAATTAAAATAGACGAATAGAAAAACAATCGTAAAAATTAAAATACACAAATAGAAAAACTAATTGAGGGGGGTGACTCTGATTATGGGTGATTTCTCACTGTCTAATTACTGAATAAAATCAACTCTACATTTTTATTCCTTTAAATGAAAGGCGAATATAACGAACAGTGATGAATCTCATCATTCCTATAACCAATACAAAATAAAGAGTTGGTCAAACACTGACCCCTGGACAAACTAGAGGTGGAATCAGGTGCCTAGGAGGAGTAAGCATCCCCTGTCGACCGGTCACACCCGCCGTGAGCCCTATATCTTGATCAGGTAAACGGAGTTATCCATAATCAAAACCAGTGTAATAGTAAAATTTAAGTAATACATTGCATGCTATCTTTAGTCACTAAAGGGATCGACAAATCTGATGAGGACCAGTAAGTTAAACTTCGAAGCTCTTAACAGCGACTATGACGTGATAATTGAATATATTACGTCATAGACATCATAGAATAAAGATGCTCATTACGAAACAGATGCATTAAAGTATTATATTCACTTTTCTTAACATCATAATAGTATTGAATTTTGGTACATTTTTTTCAGAAATGAGTTCTAAAAGAGTGTGAATTCGTTCCAAAATACACCCGGGAAAGATACTTGCCCTTGAAAGATAGTTTGCTGCTTTTGAATACTCCCAGACAAGGGAACTCATCAATGGTGTAAGAAATGTTCTGTCTCTCGTCAGGAAGACTGGCGTTCATTTCAGCGCATAAATGGTACGCATCCATCCATACTACAAGAGTGTAGTTGGCGAAAACTCTCCTTTCATCTATTGAAATACTAAGTTAAATCAAGCAATTTCCGCTATAGTGCGCTGGGCAGTACAAAAAGCAGCCGCAATAGTTCAAAGGTTAAAAGACTTCATTTATGATTTCGCAATTTTGTATCATATATTCACCAATATATATATATAATCTCCATAGAAAAACACACAACTTGTTGAATATAAATCATATCAAACAACAAACCATGAGAGATTATTTTTATCACGTGTTATTTCCCCTACCCCATTTATTTTCAATTTACATTAAATCACTGTTCGTGAAACATTCTATGTCAATATTACGGATGCAGAAAACGTGTCTAGTACAATACACAAACAAATCAAGTTTCAAAAGATTAAGTTAAACGAATTAGAGTAAAACAAATGACAATATCAAAATTTTGTTATTTAATTGTACTATTTAAGGTAGCGATTACAAGGCATCACATGGTTTACAGATACTGTCAACTACAAAATATGTAAAAATCAACTTTTAATGAACCAAGCAATCACTACCTTCATTACTTCTTTCTAGCAAGTCAAACATCCGAGTCGCCTCGATCACACGCGGTTTTTTCTTTGATGACAAATTTGACACATGTTGGATGTTTACAATTATTTTTCTATCCGAAATGTTACCATTCGCAAAATGTGACTCTTCCTGTCAAAGTTATAGATGTGTTTGTGGCCCCACTGCTGTTTAATGGTTTTGAAACCGACTTGGGGATCTGCATTGTTGTAAAGCAGTTGATTTGTTAATCCTAATAATGCAGCTGTCTTTCTTTAGCTGATCTTTATAACAGTATTGTTGGGAGTTTTGCTCCCTGGCACGTTTGCAAAAAACTATGTAAACTTTACTTACATTTCTGACGTTACGCACAGCGTAGAAAAATATAGTGTAATAATTACAATTTATGTAATGAGTGATATCCACTGGATAAAGGAGTAGACATATGATAAAAGATCATTATTGTATAACTTATATGCCTCACTTACCTTGTACGCACACTGCACTGCATGTGGGGTTTATATGACAAGGAATTCTTTGTTTTGGGAGTTCAACATCGGTCAAATACAAAGCATTGCAGTCTTCTTCGTATGATTGCCGAACTTTTGACAAGTCTATGAAATCAACTGAAAAGATATCATTGAAAACCAAAAACAATAAACTATACTTCAAGTTATTTTGGAATTTTTTGTCAATATAAGAATCAATTTGTGAATCAGACAATTCATTTAACTTGTGATATCTTATCGGGATTTTTGGATGAACGGTGAAGATAACAGTGATCAATATCACAATTCCTGTAAACAATACAAAATAGATAGTTGCGCAAACACGGACTGCTGGATATACCAGAGGTGGGATCAGGTGCCTAGGAGGAGAAAGCATCCCCTGTCGACCGATCGACAATAGCCCTCCCATTGTGGTTACCTTCTACCACTTTGTACAGCGACACTGCATCTTCACCACCACATCCGGTCTCAATAATATCCGGACATCTCCATCCACATAACGATTCCGAAAGTTGATATTTCATCAAGTCTTCAATCCATTTCCATAAAACGTAGCAAGAGTTGTTCTGTGAAAAAGTAGATTACATCACATTCAATATGGAAGACCATGTTCTACGTATGATCAATTTGGTAAATACTTTTCAACAATGACAAAAGATGTTATTTCATGCTCTTTACCAAAAACTTCAAGTGACAAAGGATCAAATGAAAGTAGATATTGAAAGTAGGTAGATAATCAAATAAACCTACTCAGGTATGGTAGAATACATCATTAATTATTGATAGATCAGGGGATTCTTGTTTTGACTACGTAACTGATCCCACCTCTGGTTTGTCCAGGGGTCGAATGTTTGCCCAAATATCTATTTTTGTATTGTTTATAGGAGTTATGAGATTGATCACTGTTCGTTATCTTCACTTTTCATCAGTAAGCTTAAGTATTCATCGGTAAGTTGTGATATTGGAGAGCTGATGAGATTGCAAGATTACATCTTTATCATCTCATTAATTAGAACTTTTCGGGATATCTTGTTATCGCGTATCAATGGAAGAGGCTTTTCAAGGGCCGGTATTAAAAGTGAAAGTTATGGGTCTTTAGGAAAGGCCCTTAAAACGGAAATTCCTGATCACAGAAGGAGTTGGAACTGTACAGAACCTTCATGTTTACAGTCATAAGCGCCGTAAACACACTGTGAAGAACCTTCATGTCATATGCGCCGTATACACATATTAAATGAATCAATGTTCAGTCATTTTTTAAGCTTTAAAGGGTAAAGGAACATGGGCTCGATTTGATCTGAAAAATTTCAAATTTTATTTTGTTTTCATTTCTGATGTTTAGAATACTTAACTGGGTTATTTCTAATGGCCAACAAAAATGTATGCGTAATTTGTCGAGGTGCGTGGGATATACAGAGCTCACTATTCCTTGTTATGTAAACAAGGCACGTGCCAAGAACTTGTTTACGTAACAAAGATTTATGAGAGTTGTATCTCACTTGTAACTCAACAATATTCAAGTTTTGATTGACCATTGGAAATATTTTAGTCTAGCATTTGTAAACATTAAAAAGGAAAAATAAAAATTGAAAATTTTCAGCTCAAATCGTGTCCAAGCCTTTAAGTCCTTGAGATGGTTTACATAGGTTGTACTCATCTATATTCATTAAATGCGCATTTTGTATTATCAGAATTGTTTTACTTACATGTATTGCAAGAAAGGCATTCATTAAGGAATATTCGGCGTCATAGATGACGTCACAATCCGTATAGTGCTGCGCTTCAAATGTCACATTCATATGAAAACAACCTACAAACACAGTTCATCTCAAACATTCAAAACACGATTTTAAGGCATTTTCATTGATGACCTAGTCACTTAAACATGGCTATCAAGTTATTCATTAAAATCATGACTTTTATTTTCCTGTAGCCTCAAAACGATCTGTTGAGAAAAGGACTATATTTATGGCCTTCTTGTCCAGACGTAATCATAAAAAAAAAATTGTTTATTAATTAGCAACTAAGATCATTTCTACCCAACTTTCAGGAATGTTTAGATAGTTTAGCAGAGGTAGTGATTGAACACTCAGCATTCAGAAGTGAGGATTATCAGTCGCTTCGATGTGACCTTGAACATGGAGGTCACGTGTCGTGGCAGGTCATGACACATTTCAAATCCTCACTGTTACCTTCTTGAGCGTGAAGTATATGTCTAAATGTTTAGTACTTAATCAACGGCTGGTGATATATGTGAAAAATGCTGGAAGTTACTTAAAGGAAACATGCAAATTACATGTATCTTAGATAAAACGCTACTTATTAACAGAAAATTCGCAAGCTTACGGAAAATCTCAAAATTCCTCATTTTGCCAAACAGAGTGAGAAATTGCTTAAAACAATCTATTGCACACATTTTCAGACCTAACTGCAGTCTTTATATAGCAACCACGACCCTCTTCTGGTTGCCACATTATTGGTTAAACATTTGTTTTTCCAGTTTCGGGGTCTGTTTCCAACATTTTCTGAATCTGTCCCTGCTTGATTCTAATTTTCACTAAGGCTTCATATTGAGAGATAATTTTACAAAGTTTTACGGTTTTAAATCTAGTTCGAAATTATATTTAGAATGGTGGCCAAGTATACATGTAGCCCAAATCCTGCCTCACCTTTCGTGTTTGACTAGAATAAGTATTTGATACCTCTGATGGAAAGCCAGTGACGATTCAGTGTGACGTCATGTCTGTCGTCATCACGAAATGTCCATGACGTTTCATTAGGATGCATGATTAAGCTGAGTTCTGTAATGTTTGTCCTGTTGTTTGGTGTGTGAAACCCGTACAACTCGCACTTCCTGTCCGCCGCCTCCCTCGATACTTTGTCGTCAACAAACACCAGGGAAGTCGACATCTTATCTGCCTCGTCTTCACCTAAGCATCATTCAAATACAGTTCATATGACAGATGAAGAAAACGAACAGTGATCAATATTACTAATACTATAATCAATACAAAATAAAAAGTTGGGCAAACATGGATACCAGAGGTGGGATCAGGTGTCTAGGAAGAGTAAGCATCCCCTGTCAACCCGCCGTGAGACCCACATCTTGATCAGGTAAACAGAGTTATCCGTAGTAAAAATCAGTGTGTCAAGAACGGCCTAAAATCGGTATGATTGTCCATTACAGTTCATATGAAACATTTAAAACACGATTCTGTTGCATTTTTATTGATAAACTAGTCACTTAAGGTAGTTCCATCCTCGCGGGACTTATTAATATCAATCGTTGAAAATGGGAAAAATGTATTAATTTCAACTCAATGTAGTGAAATTTAATCAATAACCAAAGAAAATGTGTATGTTGTCACCTTTTTAAAGATGTCAGGCATACAAAAAACAGAAGTATATGTTAATATCATAAAATCACACGTTTCCGTTATACAGAATACTGTGGAATCATTAGAATTCGTGGTGACTCAATTTTCGTGGAATTCGTGGGCACCCCTCACCCACGAATTTACATCCTAAACGAAAAAATACAACTATTTTTTTGTTTGAGTTATCTTTCTTACAAATATATAAATCTAAATAGAAATTCAGCAATCCACGAAAATTGAGACCTCACGAATTTAAATGACTCTACAGTAATAAAAAAAAAATTTTAAAAAATAAAATTTCGAGAAATAAATGTCAACAGTGTAAAACGTTTGTTAATTCATAAATATGCATGAATTGATTGTGGATATTGGGAAAATCATGTATAATAGACATGCAGTAGAAGAAATACCAGCACAGTGGGCATTGCACTGGACAACAGTTTTTATTATGAATAATTCATTATCTATAAAAATAATAAACTTTTCATTATCACTAGTTTTCTAATTCAACATAGAAATCTGTGAAATTCGACATTGAAACCTGTACAACTAGACATGGTAAAACTATAGAATCCGAGCATGTAAAGCTATATTGAAAATGTTGAAGTCGAAATGCGCTAATGATAACTTAATATACAGAATACGTAGCATGCAATTAAATCAAATCAGAATTCCATTAGACAATAAACAAAAATACTGACGCAAAAGCAAAATTTACATTCCAACTTATTTGTCATTTACTCTTTTTCTAATACATTGGAATTCAACATTTTTCGATGATACACCGAAAGTAGGGTAGTCGTCTGCTATAATTATAGACGGACGAATAGCAATAGATTTAAATGGAGGGAAACATATAACAAAACCTCGATTGAGGCTGATTCGGACTAATTGTGATAGCATAATGTGTATCAGATAAGCTTCGACTTGATGATTTCGTCATTGCCTTGTGAAGTGATAACTCACCTGAAATTTCCAGCTGCTTCCTAATCACCGTTGTATCCTTGGAAACCACGCAGGTGTAAACTCCTTTGTTTCTGTCGGTGACTTCTAAAATTTAGAACAAGAGGAGAGTTAAGAACTTCAGATAGTAATCAACCTCATCAATCCTTTAAGTGGTAGACACGGTAGTTTCTTTTATTTTACAATCATTAAATGATCTGACCCCTCAGATTTGAATATCATTGGAAAAAAGACAAAATCGAGACTAGAAAATGACAACGCAATGATCGGTCTAGAAGTAAAATGGAGCATCCCCTGTCTACCGGTCTAGAGATAGATCGTTATAACGACCGTAGAATGTGCGAACTGCTGACTTCAATCGATATTGTTGAAACCCCTAATGACACTACTGACATCATTGTTACTTATCCCTCTGATTATAGGATAACACATGCCTGTTACAGGAAGTGACGTATTTATAATTGATTGCTATTGTGAAGTGAAGGATACCACATACATGTTACAGGAAGTGATATATTTACCATTGATTACTATTGTGAAGTGAAGGATACCACATACATGTTACAGGAAGTGACGTATTTACCATTGATTACTATTGTGAAGTGAAGAGAACCAGAAAGTGCGTCTCTTGTAAGATTCGTCGCGTATTTAGGTATGAAGGAGTTCTTCTGTGGGAACTGACTTAGTATCACCACTCTGTTATCTCCCCGGAATATCCACTCTGAATACGCCTTTGATCTGTCTAGGAATAGTTCCTCTGTTAGGCCCTCCACGATACAACTCAGCAGCATGTCTTTTCCTTCCGAGATCTTGGAGGCGTTCGACAGGACTTTGACTATAAAAATTGAAGTAGAATTTAAGCGAAGGGTATACTGATTATAGAATGAAGACTTGATGGTTAAGAGTCAAAAGAACACAACCACAAAGTCCGGAAAAAATTTAATCCAAAAATCCATAAAACCTATACATCTTATCCAAAAATGTATAAAAATAGACATCTAATTCAAAAATCTATAAAAATAGACATCTAATCCAAAAATCTATAAACAAATAGACATCTAATCCAAATATCTATAAAAATAGACATCTTATCCAAATATCTATGAAAATAGACATATAATCCGAAAATCTATAACAATAGATATCTAATCCAGAAATCTATAAAAAATAGATATCTAATCTAAAAATCCAGCATAAACAGACATACTTGTATGCACCAACGAAATCCAGTGGAGATCCTGGTCAGAATAGGCCCACAGTACCCCTCCCCCGGGGACTCCGGTCAGAATAGGCCCACAGTACCCCTCCCCCGGGAATTCCGGTCAGAATAGACCTTCAATACCCGTGCTTGTCGTTACTGACGATTTGATAGGGTGGTACGTCGGATGAGACCACAGAAATCGAGGTCCCTTGTCACAGCAGGTGTGGCACGATAAAGATTCATCCCTGCTCAAAACATAGCAGGGGTGGGACCAGGTGCCTACGATAAGTGGGCGTCCCCTGCTGACCGGTCACACCCACCGCGAACTATCTATCTTGATCGGGTAAACGGAGTAATTTGTAATCAAAATTAGTATCTAAAGAACGGCCAAACAATTATTAGTGCATACCGATTGTAAGACCGTTCTTGGCACACTGATTTTGACTGCGGATAGCTTCGTTTTCCTGATCAAGATATAGGGCTCACGGCAGGTGTGATCGGTTGACAGAGGATGCTTACTCCTAGAAACCAGATACCACCTCTGGTGTGTCCAGGGGTCCTTGTTTGCCCGACTCTCTATTTTGTATTGCTTATAGGAGTTATGAGATTGATCACTGTTCGTCATCTTCAACGTTCATGGTAAACTCTAGGAGTTTAATTAGATTACATCGTGTGGTAGTGCCCGCTCACTAGTATGCCGAGAGTTATCAGACATTTCCCCGCGATACGACTGTAATTTAACCGTACATTGTGACGTTGTTTACATTGTTACATAATATGTTGTGAGGTGTACAGAGGTACAATTCTATATTCTCGAGTAGCCCTGAATGACAAGTAAAATTTTAAAATTGTCTTTAAAAATAAATTTTACGTACACATTAATGACAGAAAGAAAACAAAATTATGTATAGAAGTTTTATTGTATAGAAATGATGATGCCTGGATTTATCATGCAATGCACCAAACCCACCCAGGCACAACAATCGGATCACGCGCTCGTCCTTTTTCGTAATCGTAAGAAGACTCGGACATGAATCGGCGCGCAAATGGCAACAAATTGATGCATTTTTTCGTCGGAAAATCGCCTTTGGATGAGGCTAACGAAAGTCATATCTAGGTGTTGCAGAAATATAGGTAACAGAAGTCATATCTAGGTGCTACAGAAATATAGGTAACAGAAGGCAGACCTAGGTAATAAAGAAATATAGGTAACAGAAGGCATATCTAGGTATTTTAGAAATATAGGTAACAGAAGGCAGACGTAGGTGTTACAGATATATATTTAACAGAAGGCAGATCTAGGTGTTACAAAAATATAGGTAACAGAAGTCATATCTAGGTGCTACAGAAATATAGGTAACAGAAGGCAGATCTAGGTAATAAAGAAATATAGGTAACAGGGGGCACATCTAGGTGCTTTATACTCTATGCAGTTAATTTTTCTCTTTAGGTGATTGAAACACATGAGGGTTATCAAGATCATTTACATTCGCAGGAAATCAGCGGTCGCGGTACTTCAGTTTGACACATTGGATGCGGTCAATCATTTTGTATCCCTCCGCTGATAACTAATACATAATTAACACACTGTATCTTATCAACCAATGTGTAACCCTCCGCAGACAATTGAACATTTATTAAAACACTGGATGTGATCAATCATTTTGTAACCATTCGCGGACAGTGGATACATTTCAGAAGCGATTATAAAACGCGACTTAATGGGACGTGCAATTTCATACCTCTGTCTTACCTGTGTAAGTGTCTGCTGACCGGAAGTAAATCAAGAACAATACAGACAGACACAGCTTCATTTTCACGCACACTGTGTTCTGTAAATATCCTGTAATGGATGATATACATACTCTGATTTGAAATTGACAGAGACTAGATTCAGCATTAGTCATAAACTCTCGACTTTTTAAGTATTCTACTTATCGAAGGCGATCATCACGCGCGCTTTATTTTTGTGGTACTTTGTTACAACTTCCAACTTCCGTTTTCAAATTGACTTCCCTATCAGTGTTTGTAGAATTGTGGACAAAATTTACTAGATCGCTTAAAATAGCACAAATCAATCTTTAAGTGTTCTTTTTTTATTCTGGATGAGTAATTGGTTCATCGTTATTTTATTTTCTATTATCGAATCATTTTCAGGACCGTTGATCAAGTAATTTTCAGCCAAATGTCATGAAGATATCTGTATTTATGTACCTCCTTCATACATCTATATGGACACAATATTTCTACAGCTTAATTTTGAGAAATTTTGAGTTTTCCTTATGTAAAACTTATACGGTATCAATTTTGATGCACCAGATCTTTCGACAAATTATGTTTCTTCAGTGATGCTCAACCGAAATGTTTGAAATCCCAAATAACAATGAAGTTTTAGAGCTATGATAGGTGCCCAAAAGTGGAGTGAAATTCGTCTAAGGATGAGAGCTATGCATGAGGGAGATAATCCTTAATTTTGAAATGAATTTCTAAATGTTATAACAGAAATTAAATATACATCCATATTTTCAAGCTAGTAACGAAGTACTTAGCTACAGGACTGTAGAGATCCTCGGGGTCTAATATAATTCCAATTAATATATTCCACCAGCGGAGGCCTCGACCCAGGGGTCATAATGTAAAACTTATACGGTACCAATTTCGATACACCAGATGTGCATTACAACAAATGATGTCTCTTCAGTGAGGGTTACATCACTTTCCTAACAAAATATGCACAGCTAATTAGTACGTCCCCGCCCTTTTATTTAAATACACATGTATTCAACTAATTGAAAACGTGAAGAAACGGACATTGATTCCTATCAGGAACAAAAAATCAATAGCTGAGGCAAACATGGACCCCTGGACACACTTTATAAATTTATAAACATGTGTGAATATTTTATGCCTGGTTAGAATTTATAACATGTGTGAATTTTGTATACCTGGTTAGAATTTATAAACATGTGTGAATTGTGTATGCCTGGTTAAATTTATAAACATGTGTGAATTTTGTATGCCTGGTTAGAATTTATGAACATGTGTGGATTTTGTATGCCTGGTTAGAATTTATAAACATGTGTAAATTTAGTATGCCTGGTTAGAATTTATAAACATGTGTGAATTGTGTATGCCTGGTAGACATTTTGAATCAGCAGTGGAATTATAATTCCTTTGTTTCTTGAAGTACAAAGCATGTTATATTTTGTGCAACAAATCTTTACTGATAGCTCATTAGTGACATTTCGTGTTTTTCAAGAAGGTGACTTTTATAACACCTCAGATCACTTGCCCATATCGGCCACTTTTATCTTTATATGTTCTCGCCATCCTCTTCAAACCTCAATATCAAAATTAACCACGCGACACAGACCAATCTCCGACGTCATACATAGCAACACATCAACAATGTCGACCGACTTCGACAGTTTGTTGATATATGACATTTACTCATCTGACGATACGAATCACTTCTAACAAGAACTATCTAACACGGGATACAATCCACAAACTCGTCCAGACTGGATTAAGGAAGACATTGAATGGAATCGCCGAGGCATCTGGATACGCGCCACGTAAGGTCACGTGACATGAAATTTGACTCGTATCGAGATAATAAACGTGCTAAAATGCATTTCAGAAAACCCACTGACTATTTAATACGAAATATATATGCGTACTGTTGATCAGGATTTAGATGAAGCCGCGGAATAAGATACACGCAGGTTTTGGAAACTTGTAAACAGACAGAAAGTTAAAATCACGCGCATGTATCCTGAAACTTTATCGGCTGTCGCACATTTTAAAACAGTTACACTCAGTCTTAAGACTTATCGTTCGATGAAATCTTTTACCATCAGATGAAATATTAGATACAATATTCGAACTCCATGTAAACAATTACATGAAAACCTCCCCTTGTGATACATCAGAAGTACTTCGCACATGAAAGGTGAAGATAGCAAACAGTGATCAATCTCATAACTCCTATAAGTTATACAAAATAGAGAATTGGGCATAATTGGATATAACAGAGGTGGGATCAGGTGCCTAGGAGGAGTAAGCATCCCCTGTCGACCGGTCACACCCGCTGTGAGCTCTATATCTTGATCAGGTAAACGGAGTTATCCGCAGTCAAAATCAGTGTGCCAAGAACGGCCTAACAATCGGTATGAAACACGTCAGACAGCATTTGACCCAATGATAGGTTGTATTGACGAACTACATCGTTATAACGACCATAGAATTTGCGAAATGCTGCCTTTAAATGAGACCGATGAGACCCCTGTATAGTAATCGCATTTGTTGTCTTGCAACAAATGCTTGATATTTCATATGTATACTCAAGAAAGTGACGTTTTTCATTCAATGTCCGAAAATCCCTCGGGGATCCGGATTTGAATAGATCCTCGATACCTCTTGCTTGTCGCAAGAGGTGACTAAATGGGGCGGTCCTTCGAGTGAGACTGCAAAACCCGAGGTCTCGTGTCACAGCAGGTGTGGCACGGTAAAGATTCCTCCCTACTCGAAGACCATAAGCGCCGAGCATAGGCTTAAATTTTGCGGCCCTTCACCGGAAGTGGTGACGTCTCCATATCAGTGAAAACTTCGTGAACGGAATACTAAACAATATACGACGAACCCTTTCACTCATTTATGTTTTATTTCACCGCTGTGAGGAATATGAAATGATACTCACATGTACAGAATGTATTTGAAATAGATACACGGATAGATGATACGTTTAATGGATGGATATTAGAAACTAGCAGGGGTACTGAGGACCTATTTTAACCTAGGTTCACAAGGCACTGTACAGTGATCAATCTTACAATTCAAATAAAGAATACAACATTAAGATTAAGACAATCTCCCTTAGCCCCCCCCCCCCCCTAAATATATTGAACTAAATATAACCCCGAAATAATCCCACTTAATAAACATATTGAACTAAATATGACCCCGTCCTTAATAATCCCTCTAAATCAATGTATTGAATCAAATATGACCCCGTCCTTAATAATCCCTCTAATTCAATGTATTGAACTAAATATGATTCCCTGTCATAATCCTCTTAAATTAATATACTGAACTAAATATATGACCCCGAAATGACCCCCCTATATAAATATACTGAACTAAATATATGACCCCGAAATGACCCCCCCCCCCCCTATATATAAATATACTGCACTAATTATAACCCCCGTCCTTAATAATCCCCCTATATAAACTAAATAGTATCCCTGTAACACCCCATACATAGATAAATCAACTAACTATAACCCTGTCACATGTACTCCGTAATAGATATGTTAAACTAAATGTAACCCCCAAAATAAATACAGTAAAACACGATTAAAACGAAGCTACAGGGACAAAACTATTCATCACAACCAGACTTCATTATACAGTAAAACAAGGTTATAACGAATATCCAGGGCCAGCGAAAAACAGTTCATTATAACCAAACTTCGTATTACAGTAAAACACGGTTTTACTTAACCTTCAGGGCCAGTGAAAAACACTACATTATAAACAAATTTCGTTATATCCTATTACAATTTCGTTATTTTCCTCTTATAAGGGAATGGATGAAAGGCGAAGATAACGAACAGTAATCAATTTCATAACTCTATCATAACATCACTTCATAATGAGAAAATAAGCGTGAATTCGTTATAAAAGGGGATTCATAGAAGTGTGAATTCGTTCGATATAAGCATGTTTTACAGCTGTAAAGTTCTTGAATTGCATTACTGATAAAATAATTGTTTTAATTCTACAGAATATACATTTGAACATATGTAATTTTCCATAAGACTGCATTACAAAGACTCCGTGATATCGATCTATTAATGATACAATGAATGTTTTAAAGCTACAGAATAAATACTCATATTAATCTACGTGTATTAATGATACAAAGAATGTTTTAAAGCTACATAATATATAATCATTAATATTTAAAACTCACTACAAGAGAGCTATCAATATACTAATGATACAACGATTGCTTCATTTCTACAGAATAAGCAGGAGCTGTCCAAAGACTGCACTATGAAACCTCTCTGACATCAATATCTCAATAATGCAATGAATGCATCAATTCTTTGAGCGTATAAAAAATACTCTGTGTCGATGAGAAATGTAAACTTGAAACTCCAAATGAATAATAAAATTGTCCTAATGTGTGCACAACAATCTATGATGTTCTCATCAATGCCTATCTTGTTTGTGAAAACAGGATCTAATAAAAACGAAAATTATAAACACTAATTCAGACATACAAAACAACTAACTGGACTGAATTTGATCACGAGAGTTTGATCACGAGAGTTTGGCACAGTTCATTGATTCAAAAACGCAACAACAATTTATGAATATTATATCATATATGGCTAGACTCTTTTAAGTTCCATATTTCGCCTATTATCGCCCTCTGATCGCCTGTTATTGCCCTCCGGTCGTCTGTTATTGCCCTGGGGTCGCTTATTGTGGCCATCAATATAATATGGTCCTGGATTTTTCACTGGTCCTCTTTCCTTCTTGTTCTGTAATACAAACAATAACAATCTGTAATACAAACAATAACAATCTGACCTACTTATTCCAATACAAAGGCTGTCAGTTTCAGAATAGTATATTACAACACCATTTTATTAGTTTTTAAAATCTATTATAATCCTGCATAGTGTATACATCTGTAAACACATTTCTTTTTCATTATATATCGTTTATTATCATGTGGTTATTAAACGCATGAATTCGGTGCATCATGTGTTTATTACAAGCATATAGCGTGTTTTCATTATAAGCATGCATTCGGTATAAAATGTGTTTATTATAAGAATGAATATGGTATAGCGTGTTTTCATTATAACCATGAATACGGTATCATGTGAAACTTATACGGTACCAATTTTGATGCACCAGATGCACATTTCAACAAATAATGTCTCTTCAGTGATGCTCAACCGAAAGGTTTGAAATCCGAAATAACAATGAAGTCTTAGATCTATTATAGGGAAAAAAGAGGAGTCAAATTCGTCAAAGGATAAGAGCTATGTGTGTGGTTATCATAAGCATGTATGATTCATACAGCCGACGCCGTGTGAACATGATTTGATCAAACTTGATTTTACTCTGTGTCAAGAAGCTTTCAGATGAAAGGTGAAGATAGCGAATAGTGATCAACCTGGTAACTCCTTTAGCAATACAAAACAGATAGTTGGGAAACATCCACCACGGACAGATAATATCGACATTTTTGACCCAGTGGTTCTTAAGAACAAGGTAATTTAAAAAAATCCCCCAATACATCTTAATGGAAAACTTTGATTCCATATTGTGGCCTCACGCTACCCTCAGGGACTATTATTTGCACAACTTTATATTTACTCTATATCGGTATGCTGTCAAGTAACTTTTAACATTTCAGGTCCAGTGGTTTTTGACAGAAATATTTTCAAAGATTTTCTCTATATATTTGCATAGAAAACTTTAATCCCCCTATATTGTGACCCAACCATGCCTCCGGAAGCCATCTTTTTATAAACATTAATCTGCAGTATATTAGGAAGTTTTATGGTAAATTTTAGCTCCTCTGTCCCAGTTCTTAAGACGATTTCAAATGACCCCACCTTCTTCTTACATTTTTTTGCTATTATCCCCATTTGAAGGGGGCGTGGTCCTCTGAAGGGAACACAGCACTTCATTTCTACAATCGTGCACTCCCATCACTAGCTGCAATAATGTAGCCCTCTCTGATTTTTTTTTTTTTTTTTAGGGAGAGGGCTACAACTCCTTAGGATCTCCGTAATGGTGCAAATGCGGGAGTGATTCACTCCCGCAACATTTGCGCTCATTCTAAACATTTCCTGACTTTCTTTACGTAAATAAAATGATATTCTATGTTTCTTAGTCAATATATAAATTTACAACCTGCAACTTAAGATTTGTGAGGCTCTATTCTACCGTTTTCAACAATTTCGATAAATTCCAATTTCTCGATTCATATTTGTGCACCATGTTTGATGTACTGAAGTTTCAACTTCCGATTGTCAAGTCATTTGCATATGCCATATAAGGTAGTATTTACATCAATGGACAAGTATGGAGGCGAAAGCTATTTCGTCGGTATTGAAAAGGTTTGAATTTAATATCAAGTTAAAAACCGAACAGCAGAGTGTAAATTCTTTCTGCAACAATATGATTTTCCTTTCTTTGTCGAAGTGGCTCAAGTAACTACATTTTTGCACTGATTGTCAATGTTTAGGTTTTTTATTAGATCCACCTACGAGATCTCGCGATAACAAGCATGGCGGAGCAGACGAAGAATTTTGCATGCTGTACATAATATTTAATGAAAAACACCTTATTAGACATGCCCGAGCACAAGGTTGGTACTCCTTTTGGTGTAAACAACATTTGAGACTAATACACAGAGTTTATTATCGGTTATTCATAAAATTATTTTGCACCATTACGGAGATCCTATGGAATTGTAGCCCTATCCCAAAAACGTCAGAATAAAAAAAAATTGGATAGGGCTACATTATTGCAGCTATCCCATCACCATAGGATGAATAGCATTAAGTTTGATGTTGAAATTGGTCCAGTGATTCTAGAGAAGATGTAAATGTGAAATGTTTCCGGACAGACAGCCGCTAGACAGAAAGTTATGAGAACAGTTCACTGGAGGTAAGAAGCGTGCATATACCATGATGTGTGGTGATCAGAAACGTGAATATGTTCATCATACTGTAACCATGAAGCGTGCATATACCATGATGCGTGGTGATCAGAAACCTGGATATGTTCATCATATTGTAACCATGAAGCGTGCATATACCATGATGCGTGGTGATCAGAAACCTGGATATGTTCATCATATTGTAACCATGAAGCGTGCATATACCATGATGCGTGGTGATCAGAAACCTGGATATGTTCATCATATTGTAACCATGAAGCGTGCATATACCATGATGCGTGGTGATCAGAAACCTGCATATGTTCATCATAACCATGAAAATGGTATCATATGTATTTATTGTAACCATGAATACAGTATTGCGTGTGTTTATTACAACCATGAATACAGTATTGTGTGTGTTTAGTATAACCATGAATACAGTATTATGTGTGTTTATTATAACCATGAATATAGTATGTGTGTATTATTATATTCATGAATACACTATTGTGTGTGTTTATTATAATCATGAATACAGTATTGTGTGTATTAATTATAACCATGAATACAGTATTGTGTGTTTATTATAACCATGAATACAGTATTGTGTGTGTGTTTATTATAAAATCATGAATACTGTATTATGTGTGTTTATTATTACAATATGAGTATCTGTTATATGTAAATTGCTTGTGCTGTTAGAACGTTTGTTTAACGTAATGTTTGCGTTATCTTTAGCTTGTTGCATGTAATTTGTTTGTGCTGATTGTGTATTACATGTAGTTATTTGTGCTGTTACATGTAATTATTTGTGCAGTTTCATATATCACTGTTCGTTATCTTCACCTTGCAGAATTATCTGTTGCATGTAATTTGTTTGTGCTGACTGTGCTGTTGTATGTAATATTTTGTGCTGTTACCTGTAATTATTTGTGCTGTTACATGTAATTATTTGTGCCACTACATGTAATTATTTGTGCTGTTACATGTAATATTTTGTGCTGTTACATGTAATATTTTGTGCTGTTACATGTATTTATTTGTGCTGTTACATGTAATATTTTGTGCTGTTACATGTAATTATTTGTGCTGTTACACGTAATTATTTCTGCTGTTACACGTAATTATTTCTGCTGTTACATGTAATTATTTGTGCTGTTACATGTATTTATTTGTGCTGTTACATGTAATTATTTCTGCTGTTACACGTAATTATTTCTGCTGTTACACGTAATTATTTCTGCTGTTACATGTAATTATTTCTGCTGTTACATGTAATTATTTGTGTTATTATACTTTCATGTAAAATACTCGAATCTGATTGGTCGAGAAGCATTTGAAAAAACATATTGTTACCCTCTGAGAACAGAAAGCACGCGCCCCAGGGTGATAATATCTAGCAACGGGTAACAGTACTTGACAACGGGTGATATTATAAAAAATTATCACATGCGTCAAATTTATGCGCGTACGGTTCGCCGTAGATTGTTAGACGACGTCATTTGAGTGTTTGTAATAAACGGGAATACCCGCATCGATTTACGACATATCGCAAGACAGTGATTGATCAAATGTCAACAGACGTAAGTTTTTCTGCTTTCCTGTTTACATAACATTCAGTATAATAAAACAAATATTGCATGTAGTTGAGGGTAACATTGAAATTTTCACCCCTCGAGAAACCATTGTCAACCTCAGCTACGCCTCGGTTGACAATGGTTTTCTCGGGGTGAAAATTTTTCAATGTTACCCTCAACTAAATGCAATATTTATATACTGTTACATGTAATTATGTGTGCTGTTACATGTAAATATTACATATCGTTATCGTTATTTTGTCACATGTAATTAAACCAGTTCACTACAAATCGTTACCTTATCTCGGAATTTCTTTAGCTTCGGATTTTCACTAGGTGTGTTGACTGAACACAGTTTGATGAAGCCGCCCATTAAGATAATCACTGCGATCGCCATTAACATAACTGCCCACCAATGTTCCTGTTGAATGAAGAGTGATACACCATCAGTACTTTAGTCATTCATGGACAGACATATGAAATGTTTAGCACTAACCATAATATAGTCACGTGATCGAAATGCAAATAAGTGATTATCTACTGGTCAATGATTCATTATAATGTAAAATTTCTACAGTACCAATTTTGATGCACCAGATGTGCATTTCGACAAATGATGTCTCTTCAGTGATGCTCAACCGAAATGTTTGAAATCCCAAATAACAATGAAGTTTTAGAGCTATTTATAGCGAAAAACAGCGTGCCAAAAAAAAGTGGAGTCCAATTCGTCTAAGGATAAGAGCTATGCATGAGGGAGATAATCCTTAATTTTGAAATGAATTTCTAAATTTTATAACAGCAATCTTTTCAAGCTAGTAACGAAGTACTTAGCTACTGGGTTGTAGAGACCCTCGGGGACTAACAGTGCACCAGCAGAGGCCTCGACCCAGGGGTCATAATGTAAAACTTATACGGTACCAATGTAACACTATCAATCAATCCGCACTATTCACACACAAGAACTGTTGTATTTAATTCAATCTTTAAATCGTTGATCTTTTTAAGTAAGCAATACAAAATAGATAGCTGGGCAAACACAGATCCCTGGACACACCAGAGGTGGGATCGGGTACCTAGGAGGAGAAAGCATCCCCTGTTGACCGGTCATTATGTCAGAAAGCTTTTATATAAATTTTCACTCTCCTGGTCCAGTTGATTTTGAGAAGATTTGTCAAGATTTTCCCTATATATTTATATGTAAAATTTGATTCCCCATTGTCGCCTCATCTTACCCCTGGGGACCATGATTTTCACAAACGTAAATCTGCACTACGTCAGGAAGCTTTCATGTAAATGTCCACTTTCCTGGCCCAGTAGTATTTGAGCACATGATTTTTAAAGATTTTTACTATATGTTTGGATGTAAAACTTTGATCCCCTATTGTGACTTCATCCAACTTCCGGGGACTATGATTTTTACAAACTTAAATCTGCATTGTCAGAAAGCTTTCATGTAAATTTCAGTTCTTCTGGCTCAGTGGTTCTTGAGAAGATTTTTTGGACAAGTTTGGTTATAATTGGCTCAGTGGTTCCGGAGAAGAAATCGAAAATGTAAAAAGTTTACAGACGGACAGACAGACGGACAGACGACAAACAAAAGGCAATCAGAAAAGCTCACCGGAGTTTTCAGCTCAGGTGAGCTAAAAAAAAACCTGAAAGTGTCTATACTGATGAAAGACGTTATATAATATATGAAAGACAGTGATAAATCTCACAACTCCTACAAGCAACAAAAAATAGAGAGTTGGACAAACACGGCTCCCTGGACACACCAGAGGTGGGTCAGGTGCCGAGGAGGAGGATACATCCCCTGTCGACCGGTCACACCCGCCGTGAGCCCTATATCCTGTTCAACTAAACGGAGTTATCCACAGTCAAAATCAGTGTGCCAAGAGCGACCCAACAATTTGCATGAAACAAATCAGACAGCAAATGACAGGCCGTATTGGCAAACTAGATGTTACAACCTTACGTTAACACGACATGACTAATTTGGACCGGTCCTAGAGTCAAAACCCTAGGGTTGTAAAATTCACTATTGTGGTTCATTCTTTCCTTTATTTCCTAATAGGGACTTAGTTTCCATACCGTATCAGCAAACATAAAGAAGTCTTTTAAATGGTAAGAAAACAATCTCTATAGTCTTGGAACCAAAACCGTTACCCTCTCGGATAATGAAACGTACAATTCTGGTAAAGGACGACCCACTCTTTCTGAATGTGTCAAGAGTCTCTATTTAGTATCAATGCAAGGTGAAGATAACGAACAGTGATCAATCTCATAACTCCTACAAGCAATACAAAATAGATAGTTGGGCAAACACGGACCCCTGGACACACCAGAGGTGGGATCAAGTGCCTAGGAGGAGTAAGCATCCCCTGTTGACCGGTCACACCCGCCGTGAGCCCCATATCCTGATCGGGTAAACGGAGTTATCCGCAGTCAAATCAGTGTGCCAAGATCGACTTAACAATCCGTATGAAACACGTCAGACAGCATTTGACCCAATGCGAGGTTGTATTGACGAACTAGATCGTTATAACGACCATAGAATTTGCAAAATGCTGACTTCAATCGAGACTGTTGAAATCCCTGTACCATCAACTTGTTTGTCAGTAGCTTACCTCGATTTAAAAACTGACTATACCCAGAACAAGCTCTTGCATATCGAATCAGTTGAGATATATAAACACCATATGCAAGTGATAATGGAATATTGCTACATAAATGTGGGAAGTTGCATTCAAGAAAATATTATTCATCTACACTATGTAATACTAGGTTTTGGACTCATCTTGGACCCGTGTAGTTCTGGAGAATGTGAAAAGAATGCAAAACGTTTTGGAAAGACAGACGAAAGACAAGAGGCGATTACAAAGGCTTCCTTGAACTTGAAGCTCACGTGACCTAAAGCAACTCACGATTATCCAGTCTCGAATAGTAGAGAGAGTTTCTTCGCCAAAAATCAGGTTTTTCAGGCGTTCGAGCGGCCCGTCATTATCCACCCCTCTGCACCTGTGGAATACGTCACAGTACCCGCGGTAATTGTTACAGGGTGTACCTAAAGTAAAAGTGCGAGTGTGAGTTCATAACATGTTTTAAATGGTTGGTTAAGCATCTGATGATGACAACGAACAGTGACAAATCTCACAAATGTAAAACTTATACGGTACCAATTTTGATGCACCAGATGCGCATTTCGACAAATAATGTCTCTTCAGTGATGCTCAACCGAAATGTTTGAAATCCGAAATAACTATGAAGTTTTAGATCTAAATATAGCCAAAAACAGCGTGCCAAACAAGTGGAGCCAAATTCGTCCAAGGATAAGAGCTATGCATGAGGGAGATAATCCTTAATTTTGAAATGAATTTCTAAATTTTATAACAGCAATTAAATATACATTCGTATTTTCAAGCTAGTTCTAAATACAAATTTTAAAGCAGATGAAACACGAACACCTGGAAACATCAGAATTGGGATCATGTATCTTGGAAAGGTAAACAATCTTCATTAGGTAAACAGAGCAATCCGTAGTTAAATTCAGTACAAAAAGGACGACCTAACAACCTGTCATCAAATAGCATTGCATAGCGACCACAGAATCTGCGAATTGATTACTGTTAAAGAGACTGTAACATCAACTCATTTTTCAGTGTTCAGCATCTATTGAAAAATATCATTCGCAGAACATGTTCTAAAATCAAGTGGGAGATAAAACAAAATATAGAAAGTTGACGGTGGAGAATCTGGATTCATGCCTTTAATTGTTTGTCAGTAGCCTGCCTCGAATTAAAAACTGTCCATACCTAGAACAATATCTTGCGTATCGAATCAGTTGAGAGATAAAAACACCATATGTAGGTAATAATGGAATATTGTTTCATAAACATGGGAATTTGACGATGGAGAAGCTGAAGTAATCTCGTTTATCATACAATTTAGTTGTTAGTTTGCCGATAATGAGTTTGTTCAATAAAATGTCCAATTATGAAGCAGATATAGAACCCTCACCCTATTCCTAACCCTGTGGTATCCAACTGTTAATGTATTCATTATTCGCCGAGCATTAATCTTCGCCGATGCGCATGGAGTGTAATAATATAACCCTATTTAAAACACATTCATCAAATGAAATAATAACAACATGTCCTGACCTGATGCTACAGAGATATGCTGCTGCTGCGCTAATCCAGATTTATTTTTCACATCCGTCAGTAGATCTAAGAACTCCTGTGGAACATTGGAATCAGCTGATACAAAGCAAGTGTCATTGCCCTCTGTAAGGAAAACAATTAATAACAAAACGAAAACAATTAATAACGAAACGAAAACAATAACAAAACGAAAACAATTAATAACAAAAAAACGAAAACGACATCGTCTGACAATTATTAACAAAACGAAAACGACATCGTCTAACAATTAATAACAAAGCGAAAACGACATCGTCTAACAATTAATAATCACCTAGGATAATCCATGTGAAGATCATGTTCTCAAGAAATGTTTCGGTAATATTTCAAAATTTAAAAAACACGTGTTTAAGAAGCTATTATCAAGCACAAATTCACGACCATTCAATCGATGAAATACAAATAATGAAACATATTGTTTATTAGCAAACAAAAACGTAGATAATCAACTTATTGACTCTGTTATTTAATCTTGAAAATCTGAAAGAAACTGTATTTATCGTAATTTCACATCTTTCCGATTTTACCTTATTTTATCACCTTCATTGTGGTTTAAAAGGACAGCATGTCATATAATAGAATCGAATACTATATCAATCGATGAATAGAATGTAATCTGCTACACATTTGTCTTTACAAACTACCATCCACATTTATGATAAACGATTTTCATTACACAAACTTTCTTTGACAAAATTATAACGAACAATTGTTTTAACACTACACACCTTGTTTACACACTACACACTTTGTTTACACACTACACACTTTTTTTTACACACTACACATCTTGTTTACACACTACACATCTTGTTTACACACTACACACTTTGTTTACACACTACACACTTTGTTTACACACTACACACCTTGTTTATACACTACACATCTTGTTTGCACACTACACACCTTGTTTACACATTACACATCTTGTTTACGCACTACACATCTTGTTTACATACTACACACCTTGTTTACACATTACAGATCTTGTTTACACACTACACACTTTGTTTACACACTACACACTTTGTTTACACACTACACATCTTGTTTACACACTACACATCTTGTTTACACACTACACACTTTGTTTACACACTACACACCTTATTTACACACTACACATCTTCTTTACACACTACACACCTTCTTTTAACACTACACACTTTGTTTACACACTACACATTTTGTTTTAACACTACACACTTTGTTTACACACTACACACTTTGTTTACACACTACACATCTTGTTTACACACTACACACTTTGTTTACACACTACACACCATGTTTACACACTACACATCTTGTTTACACATTACACACTTTGTTTAAACACTACACACCTTGTTTACACACTACCCATCTTGCTTACACACTACACACTTTGTTTACACACTACACACCATGGTTACACACTACACATTGTTTACACACTACACATATTGTTTATACAATACACACTTCGTTTACACACTACACACACTACAAACCTTGTTTACACACTACACACTTTGTTTACACACTACACATCTTGTTTACACATTAGACATCTTTTATACATACTACACACTTTGTTTACATACTACACATCTTGTTTACACACTACACACCTTGTTTACACACTACACATTTTGTTTACACACTACACACCTTGTTTACACACTACACAATTTGTTTACACACTACACATCTTGTTTACACACTACACACCTTGTTTACACACTACACAATTTGTTTACACACTACACATCTTGTTTACACACTACACACCTTGTTTATACACTACATATCTTGTTTGCACACTACACACCTTGTTTATACATTACACATCTTGTTTACACACTAAACATCTTGTTTACACACTACACACCTTGTTTACACACTACACACTTTTTTTTACACATTACACATCTTGTTTACGCACTACACATCTTGTTTACATACTACACACCTTGTTTACACATTACAGATCTTGTTTACACACTACACACTTTGTTTACACACTACACACTTTGTTTACACACTACACATCTTGTTTACACACTACACATCCTGTTTACACACTACACACTTTGTTTACACACTACACACTTCACACCTTATTTACACACTACACATCTTGTTTACACACTACACACCTTGTTTACACACTACACAATTTGTTTACACACTATACACTTTTTTTACACACTACACACCTTGTTTACACACTACACACCATGTTTACACATTACACACTTTGTTTACACACTACACACTTTGTTTACACCGTACACACTTTGTTTACACATTACACACTTTGTTTACACACTACACATCTTATTTACACACTACACACCTTGTTTACACACTACACACTTTGTTTACACACTACACACCTTATTTACACACTACACACCTTGTTTACACACTACACACTTTGTTTACACACTACACACTTTGTTTACACAGTACACACCATGTCTACACACTACACATCTTGTTTACATACTACACATCTTGTTTACACACTATACACTTTGTTTACACACTATACACTTTGTTTACACACTACACACTTTGTTTACACACTACACACTTTTTTTTACACATTACACATCTTGTTTACGCACTACACATCTTGTTTACATACTACACACCTTGTTTACATATTACAGATCTTGTTTACACACTACACACTTTGTTTACACACTACACACTTTGTTTACACACTACACATCTTGTTTACACACTACACATCCTGTTTACACACTACACACTTTGTTTACACACTACACACTTCACACCTTATTTACACACTACACATCTTGTTTACACACTACACACCTTGTTTACACACTACACAATTTGTTTACACACTATACACTTTTTTTACACACTACACACCTTGTTTACACACTACACACCATGTTTACACATTACACACTTTGTTTACACACTACACACTTTGTTTACACAGTACACACTTTGTTTACACATTACACACTTTGTTTACACACTACACATCTTATTTACACACTACACACCTTGTTTACACACTACACACTTTGTTTACACACTACACACCTTGTTTACACACTACACACTTTGTTTACACACTACACACCTTATTTACACACTACACACCTTGTTTACACACTACACACTTTGTTTACACACTACACACTTTGTTTACACAGTACACACCATGTCTACACACTACACATCTTGTTTACATACTACACATCTTGTTTACACACTACACACCTTGTTTACACACTACACAATTTGTTTACACACTATACACTTTTTTTACACACTACACACCTTGTTTACACACTACACACCATGTTTACACATTACACACTTTGTTTACACACTACACACTTTGTTTACACAGTACACACTTTGTTTACACATTACACACTTTGTTTACACACTACACATTTTATTTACACACTACACACCTTGTTTACACACTACACACTTTGTTTACACACTACACACCTTGTTTACACACTACACACTTTGTTTACACACTACACACCTTATTTACACACTACACACCTTGTTTACACACTACACACTTTGTTTACACACTACACACTTTGTTTACACAGTACACACCATGTCTACACACTACACATCTTGTTTACATACTACACATCTTGTTTACACACTATACACTTTGTTTACACACTACACACTTTGTTTACACACTACACACTTTGTTTACACACTACATACTTTTTAATGAGATACCAGTGTTTACAGGCTGGCTACATACCTTGTTTACAGGCTAAGTAACACATTCTTTGTTTCTGATCCACAGAAAAAGGACCGCTACCGGAGTCAATGTAACATTCATCCCAGGACGTGTTGCCAGTGTTGCCAGTGTTGCTAAGTGTGGAATGACCGATCTTTTTACACAACGAGCCTTGACATACCTATTAAAAAACATGAAGATAGCGGACAGTGATCAATCTCATAACTCTCACAAGGAATACAAAATAGATAGTTGGGCAAACACGGACCCCTGGACACACCAGAGGTGGGGTCAGGTGTCCAGGAGGAGTAAGCATCCCCTGTTGACCGGTCACACCCACCTTTAGTTGAAGGAGTTAAACGTCTTCTCGAGAATCTTTCACACAATGACCAGCAGTGTTTCACGATTAATTATGTTAAATTCTCAGCTCATCGTCGCCCAGGTACTGACCTCAGGCTGGACTTAGATCAAGCACTCAATAAAAAGTCATCGCGAAGTCGTGTAATCATGGATAGTGATTGATCTGACAACTACCGCCCGGTATTAAAGGGACCGATTCACGATTTCTCCCAAAATTTTGTTTTTCCACATTAATGATTAAACTCTACTGTTTAATGAAAGGCGAAGGTAACAAACAGTGATCAATTTCATAACTCATATATGCAAAACAATATAGATAGTTGGGCAAACACGGACCCCTGGACACACCAGAGGTGAGATCAGGTGCCTAGGAGGAGTAAGAATCCCCTGTCGACCGTTCTATTGAGTTTAAAAGGTTTCACCAAAAATATCAAGGTTATAGATTATGTCAGAAGCTCATTATAAATTATTTGTTTTTGTTGTGTAAACAAAGATTGAGGTATGTTATTGTTTACAAAGTTTTGAAAATGTTAAGTTATTAATCTAAGTTTATAATAATATCACATTTCACGTCTAAAAATGTATTGTTATTAATCTAAGTTTATAATAATATCACATTTCACGTCTGAAAATGATCAATCCAAATTTCTGACATATATATCACATTCCACGTCTTCTCTAAGTAAGATTTGCCATTTAGAATTTGAATTTGAATCTGTGCAAAATTAGGATGCTTTAAATTACAAAATTAGCATTACACTGGTTTGTAAACATAGGCAGGGCTTCAGTCTTGTTTACATAACACAAAGAAGACTTTTATTCTTAAATTAAGAAGGTCCAAATTTCGGGTGTCAAACTTAATTAAGTTATATTTTTTTAATGTTTAACATCAAAGACGCAAATAAATCATAAAACGTGAAGTAGTCCCGCTAGAAGTGACCTTTTGACCTTATAAACGAGGGTCCCATGTCACGGTGGCCGTTGGGATGATAGAAGACCCCCACTGCCATGGCCCTGGGTGACTGACACTGGTAAAAAAAAATATGGCTTATGTCTCTATTAATTATATCTAGGTCAGGAATCTCGAGTGGACGAAAATAATACACATACAGCCCAGTAGCTAAGTACTTCGTTACTAGCTTGAAAATACGAATGTTTATTTAATTGCTGTTATAAAATTTAGAAATTCATTTCAAAATTAAGGATTATGCATAGCTCTTATCCTGACGAATTTGACTCCACTTTTTGGCACGCTGTTTTTTGGCTATAATAGCTCTAAAATTTCATTGTTATTTGGGATTTCAAACATTTCGGTTGAGCATCACTGAAGAGACATTATTTGTCGAAATGCGCATCTGGTGCATCAAAATTGGTACCGTATAAGTTTTACATACAAAGAAACGAAACATTGGTTGAGTGTGCGGCATACACAACAAGATTGTTTTTTTTTTTTTTTTTTTTTTTTTTTTTTTGGTTCCTCTTGATTTCTTAAGCATCCTCAATCTGATTGTCTTATTGTATGGAAAGATCAGCCATGTCACTTACCCCGTCCACGCAGACCTGGGAGAAGTCACTGCAGTACTTCATATCCGGTTCGTTTGTTGCATTGGGACAAACAGCACTCGTACCAGTGAAGCAGTCAAGAAAAAAATTCAGTTCATGTGTTTCATTTGATATCCCTTTCACAATACATAAAAACTGTACATAGATGTCTATAGAACGGCTATAGCATCATACTCTACCAGCACGCCGTGTTATATGGGATCAGTATGTATCTCTTTGCTGGTATCGAACCCGGGATCTCTGGCACGACCGTTCAATAATTAATCCTCCACCAAAGTCATGTGACTAACTATAGCATAACTTATCCTTAAAATATTTCAACGCTCTAACTACAACACTATAACAATAGATCTCAACAGCCCTGACATCACGTGACCAACGACATTCAGGAGAGTAACACTGGCTATTATCTGGCTGTTGTATCTTGTTGTATCTTCAGAAATTGTAGGAATTCTAGTTCTATATTGCATATGCAACTGAATCGCCTGGGATCAAGTTTACTATTAAAGAGTAAAGGTATAGAACTCTAAATATAGGGTACCCAAGATAGCCGATGTAAATAAAAATGATATAAATTCCACTTTGTATTCTAATATATCCATACATAATCAATCTACATTACTATAAAAGAACATTCCAAGATAAGCAGAAATGAATTTAGGAAAAATGCCTATTATTTTTTGGTTGACATTAGCTGGGCCCTGGCACTATACCACTACACAGAATGTTTGCGCATGGCAACAACAAGCTATGGTGCACCTAATTATCACAAATCCCCTATCCTCTATATTTATCAAGAGAGTAAGTATATTATAATTATAGGCGGTCATCGAAAGTAAGTATATTATAGGCAGTCATCGGTTGCCACGAAACAGGTGCGGGGACTAATTTGATGATGAGCTACCTCGTTTTTATGTTTGTCTGCACATCTGTTCTGTTCTGTGAAAGATAACGAACAGTGATCAATCTTACAACTCCTATAAGCAATACAAAATAGAGAATTGGGCAAACACGGACCGCTGGACACATCAGTGTTATGGCAGAACAGGTCTATCAACATGAGATTATTGAATTGCACTGTGTTTGTCGGGGAGAGAGAAAAAGGATATCTACAGTACACTTCACTGCTGCACTCCGTGGATACACGACATGTAACGTTGGTACTCGATCTGAACTCGCAGGATTCACTGCAACATGGGCCTTGTGAGGGACTGCAAATATAAAGTTTACCGGGTTTTTTCTCTTCCTCAATGGTGTTTGATGAAAGGTGAAGATAACGAACAATGATTAATGTCATAACTCCTGTAAACAATACAAAATAGATAGTTGGGCAAACACGGACCCCTGGACACACCAGAGGTAGGAACAGGTGCCTAGAAGGAGTAAGCATCCCCTGTTGACCGGTCACACCCGCCGTGAGCCCTATATCCTGATCAGGTAAGCGGAGTTATCCGTAGTCAAAATCAGTGTGCCAAGAACGGTCTAACAATCGGTATGAAACATGTTAGACAGCATTTGACCCAATGATAAGTTGTATTGACGAACTAGATTGTTATAACGACCATAGAATTTGCAAAATGCTGACTTCGATCGAGACAGTTGAAACCCCTGTACCATCAACCTGTTTGTCAGTAGCTTACCTCGATTTAAAAACTGACTATACGCAGAACAGGCGTTTGCGTATCGAATCAGCTGAGAGATATAAACACAATATGCAGGTGATAATGGAATATTGCTACATAAATATGGGAAGTTGACAATGGAGAAGCTGAAATCATCCCGTTTGTCATACAGTTGAGTTGTCAGTGTGCCGTTAATGTCTACTTTCAATAAAATTTCTAAGTATGAAGCAGAAGTGAACAACTCTGTGGTGTCTTTTATTTCGAGGTCAGAGATATATCGAATCGACATATGAATGAAAATTATTATTGTTAATAGACAAAACGTCGTCGATATATCTAAATGTCGAATTGAAGGCCACAGCTTTTTCTTCTCGCGTAAAAGTTTTTAAATACATTCTGCTTCATATGAATATAGAAACAGGTCAGCTAACAAAAGGAACACAATCAGTGCCCATGGGAAATTCAACAGACTGTTGGAAGATCTAATCACCAAAGACCACGAAGATATTGTTAATGAGGAACTCTAGCATATTTTTTATTTCAACTTCAGAGTACTTATGCGTCGAATCAAAGTGGTATTTAACAAAGTAAGTTTTTGGATGACTGATCACTAGATATGAATATTTCCTTTTTCTATTTTTTTTATGTTATTGATTTGGGAAAAGTTTTGCGATTTCAAGTTTACTAAAAGTTCTTTAGAATTTTTTAGAATCCACATTTGATGAACACCACTTCTGACATATGCAGTCGCACAGTACGTTTGAAGTTTCTCCTTCACAGCTGTTAATATTTTCGTGAGGAGCAAAGATAGGGGCTTGGTAGAGCACTTACTGGATCCAGCAATGTATCTTTGTTTGTAAGGGTTTTTATGTAGTTTAGGAATCCAGTATAGGTACGGTAACTTATATTCATTCGACCCATTGATTGGGATATTAAATGTGTCTAAAACTGAAGCATGGTTTTGAAGAATTTCATCTTTTTAAAGGGCAGTTGGAGTATAAGTACGATTACCAAAAGTGGAATTAATGCCAAGTTCTTTTAAAATACAATTGTAATAATGAGCCTTACAAACAAAGAAAAAGTTGTCACTAACTTTGTCAGCTCAGCTGGAACCAAAACATATTCTTCATGTAACCTATCTAATTCTTTTATCACTTCTGGTTTACTAAACACAGAAGTATAGATGGTATGTACTTTTCTTTTAATATGTTTAATGCGGGATTTTAGTATTCCTCGTGTATGTTTCATGTATTAACATCCGGGACTGTTGGGGGCGTGTCTTACATGTGCTGCCTGTATGTTTCATGTCTACTAGGTACATGTATATGTCTCTAAAGTTATGTTGAGCCTAGAATTTTCCATGTTGTAACTAGAAATGAAGCCTTATCTATCGCCGATATCAATATTTGAATTTTTTCCTTCATTGAACTCACAAAGGCAAGCTCGTTGTCGGAAGGACAGCAACTTTAACTTCAATATCTATAAACGTTTTTACCCCAAATTTAGGTGATCAATATGAATGAATCGTCCACCAGTTACCCACACCGTGCACAGTACAGCATGCTTATAACGAGCACGTTATAACAAAATGACGCTTACAACGAATTCACGCTGACAGCGAAATGATATTTATTCCCCTATGAGAGGGACAAAATGAAAACTGTTTTCCACTGACATTGGGGGTTCGCTATAACCGTGTTTTACTGTACATTTTTAAATACAAGGTCAAGATAACGAACAGTGATGAATTAAATGTGTTAAATGATCAATTAAATGTGTTAGTTTCTGTGGTTGGCCGATTTATACAATAAATTACATGTATATCAAAAACATCTTGTTTTAAAAAGTTAGCCACAAATAATCATTGTCAAATTTCTTCATTGATTTCTCATGAAAACGCAGCACTTGTGGACAACACGCATACGAATCTCATTAAATATAGACTGGGAATTCCAACAAAAATAAGTAGAATATAAATATAAGAAACACAATTCATTTTCAACAACACACGGGGATATGAATTGCAACACTTCACGTCAGCATAGTTTCTGAGGCACTATCGCGGTTCTTGTAGTTGTCTGAAGCACTATCGCGGTTCTTGTACTTGTCTGAAGCACTATCGCGGTTCTTGTAATTGTCTATCGCGGTTCTTGTAATTGTCTGAAGCACTATCGCGGTTCTTGTAATTGTCTAAAGCGCTATCGCGGTTCTTGTAATTGTCTATCGCGGTTCTTGTAATTGTCTGAAGCACTATCGCGGTTCTTGTAATTGTCTAAAGCGCTATCGCGGTTCTTGTAATTGTCTAAAGCGCTATCGCAGTTCTTGTAATTGTCTATCGCGGTTCTTGTAATTATCGCGGTTCTTGTAATTATCGCGGTTCTTGTAATTGTCTATCGCAGTTCTTGTAATTGTCTATTGCGGTTCTTGTAATTGTCTATATCGCGGTTCTTGTAATTGTCTATTGCGGTTCTTGTAATTGTCTATCGCGGTTCTTGTAATTATCGCGGTTCTTGTAATTGTCTATATCGCGGTTCTTGTAATTGTCTATATCGCGGTTCTTGTAATTATCGCGGTTCTTGTGAATTGATTGTAATTGACCAGCATAAAGCGTCATAGTTCATATTTTCATGTATTTTCGAAAATTTTCTTTAATTGCAATATGCATAATATTGTATAATTAAAAGTATGGAATTGCAATGATTTCTAAATAAATTTCACCTGCATGCCACCTTTCCTCCGCCCGACTTTGATTTGAGCGTACATTTCAGCGTATCGTCTGCGGCATTCAGGATATTGCTACGTGCATTACAACAGGTGTCACTGCAGTCGTCTTCGTAGCCACAATCGCACTCCTCGCCCTCCTCCACAATACCGTTACCACAGAATGCCGCGCCCGACGCTAAAATCAGAGTGATAAATGTGTTGACGTATCAATATTTAGCACAATGATAACTTTATAGTGAGCAATCTCGATCATTCAGACGTTTATAGTGAACAATCTCGATCATTCAGACGTTTGTGTAAACTCTCCACAAACTTATTGATTCTTTCTTCCGTTCTTTTCTAAAGTCAAAGTGAGGTTTCGATACAGACTCTGATTAGCTCGTTCGAAAAGGTCATATCGAAACACTGGACATCAGAAGCATAAATTTTCCTCAACGACGACATTCAAGTGAGCACCCGTTGGTCTTCTCGTGTTCGGACTATGCTACTTTTACAGTATCAAGGTAACTCACCTTTGAAGCAGTTGGTCTTCCCGTATCTGCTGTTGACCACCGCGTCCAGCACGCGTGTGATGTTGTCCCTACTAC